>NW_008795252.1:964252-1023354 GCF_000699145.1 Aptenodytes forsteri
TCGATCTTATAGAGGTCTTCCAACCTCAATGATTCTATGATTCTATAATTCTATGATTTAAAACTATCTAATAATACTTCTACCTTTTGATCCCCTAGCAAAAGAGGTCTTAGAATTGGACTCCCAAGAGACTATTTCACACAGCTGTCCATTGAAAGTACTGAGGTCTCTATTTGGATCATAGCCATCCTCTGGAAAAATGATTTTCTATTGTAGTGGTAGGGTCTTAAGGACAAAAAAATTACAAAGCTACCTGAAACTCTTCAGAAGGAATTGGTGAAGTTCCCACCAATATCTCTACATACTAAACATTCAAACATTAGAATTTTGATTGGAAAGTTTATCTTGGCACTTGGATTGTTTCTGAGTTAATTGAAGAAAATGTGGGAGTGGCAACAGAGGATGGACAAAGGAACTGGTTCACAGGTGCTTCCAGACTGCTGCTGCTATGGACTTTGTCCTGCTTCTACTCACATCCTGTTGCCTGGTAGTTGGACAGAGGGCACTTATTCTGAAAATGAATATGGCTGCTCTACAAGATAGCTGTCCAGAGATCTATCTGGGTCCTGTCTCTGCCTGTGAAAAAGGGGTCTGGTTGTCTCAAGAGTGGGGAAAGATAATTCTTGACTAACCTTTCTAGCAAGAGTAAGCCTGTGTACTTGTTAAAGTAGTAACTAGTGGATTTGAGACTAAAACCAGGTCTGAGTGTCTATTATCTTTATGATACTGTCTTTAGCTTAATTAAAATTGTTTTACTGGGGGGGTGTTTGGGGTTGTGTGGTAGGGCAAGGAATTTAATTTGAACGGAAATACGGAATGTCTCAAATCTACTTACCCACTCTTATCCCCACAGAAATGTAGTTACTGCCACTGAAGCAAGGGATGCAGTACCAGAACACTTGTGCAGCTTTTATGACAAACCACTTTCATTTGAATTCCAGCTTCCATGGCTTCTTGTGAATGCAGACTTGCTGAACACATAAGAGTGAGTTTCAGATGGAGCCATGGTGCTAAAAATGTTTTCAGATAACTTTTTGGCTAAGGAAACTTTTTTCAGTGTTAAACATGATTAATAATTTTGGTATATGATGCACAGAACATCAGATATTTCACTGTATGGAAAGAATATTTGAACCTTTTTAACTTTTTTCGGATGATGCTCTTTAGTTCACAACTAAAATTAATTTTGAACTGCAGGTAGAGTTCTTCAGTGTGACAAAGTAGGAGGTAAATTGAAAACAAGGAAGCCTGTTTACAGGTTGTGATGACCCCTTTAGGGTAGGCCCTTTGGACCATGACATCCTCAGGCATTATAGTTTGTCTTCAAGAAATTCCTTCAGTGTTCTGTTCAAACAATTGAAATAAAGTGGCACCAGACCAAGGACAGACAGTATGTGACTAAAGCACAATGTAATGAGAAACAGGCTTTTTGGATAAGCTGTAACAGTTTGAATAGCTGATTCATAGATAGGTTGTGGTGAATGTCTGAGGTCTTCTAGGTCATGGTTGGTCTTCTGGCAGTGCAGGATATTCCCAGTAGTATTCTTCAGAAAAAAACCTTAGTTTAGTACTGCCATTGGCAAGGCTATTCTGTATTACCATATGTAGCCCCCAAATTCCAAGGAAAAAAAATCCTGAATATTCATCTTAAACTTCCTCTAGCACTTTTCCCTAGCTGTCTGCTTTGAATCACCTTGGAGATTACTCTGTTGATAATCTTTCATCTCAGCTGTCTTACAACACTAAATTTGAGTTGTCAAAGCATTTTCTTGCAGGTCAGTCCAGCGCTGAAAGGTTGGGGTTTTTTTCAACTTCTATAAAGATACTCCTTTTATGTCCAAGGTGTGCATATTATGACCTTGATTTACTGTACGGCAAAACACTCGCTGTTTTTATGTCTTGTATCCTCTGTTGCTTTAGATAATAGGAGCTGACTGGTCCCTTCATCTGCATTTCAATTACACTATGTTTTCTCCTGTATTTTAACTCATTTTAAAATTATTCAGGGTTGAACTGTAAAGCCAGTTGTGCTCCTGGATGCAGAGTATGCTTTATCATGCCAGTATATTTAGTTGTTCATCCTACCACTTGCCTATTGTTAAATACTTGAGTGTTTTCTTTCTTGTGACTCAACTATGCTCAATTTCCTTGCTCTGTGAAAGTTAATGTGCATATTAGTGGTACATTTGATATTGTCTGAAATATTTCTGACTTTGAGTGGCTTTTTAGATCTACATCTTGTACGGTGTTTGCCAAGGAAGATGTACACGGTGCGTTAGAAACATAGATGTCTCTAATGTATATGGTATCATTATGAAAGTCTACAATAAACATGCAAGTGATGCAAGAACCTGACTTCATAAGTCAGCCTGTTTAGGTAAGCATGGAAAAATTATTACTGCTTCCCTTTGAGAAGCCTGAGATAAGATGGGTATTCTGGTAGATCACAGGAAGACTGCATCATTGATGCAGTGAGGCTTAAAAAAATAAAGTGCTCCTCCAATGTGTTTTAGGACTTTCATGTTTGTGAAACGCTAGTACTAATACTAGTATTTATGCAAAGTGTTCTGAGACCTCATCTAGAAAGCAAATTTTGGTCGCCCCATAAAAATCACTGTTTCTGGAACTCCTTAATCTTTCCCTACATGAGATCCCTTTTTGATTTCGTCTGTCTTGCAAGAACATGCAGAACACCTGGCAATTATTTGATGGGTTTGTGATAAATCCCTGGAGAAGATCTGACTGAGAGATCTATCTCTGAATGAGAGAGATCTGGCATGGAGTTCTCTAGTGATTATTGTAAGAATTTTCTGTTGGCTGCTAGTGCTTGGCTTCTGTTGGTTTTTTCCTGCAGTATTGTCCTTCATATGTCATCTTGTCATAACTGATCGCAATCCACAATTCTGTAAATTAAATGAAGTACTTTTTTTGGATGTGTTTGCAGAAAAAGAAGCAAAGCTGGGAAGAGTAACTCCTCTAGTGTAATCAGGCTGCATATGCAATATATGTACCGATGTTGTATGTAAACTTGAAGCTAACATGTACTGTAGGCTGATGTGAGTTCATTTTACAACTGGAGGAGCGCAGGGGGCAGACTTGCAGGGACTGCTGCTTAAATACTTGCATAGACAATTTAACTTTATTGCCTCTAGGCTTTATGCTGGGATTTTTGCAAGGGAACTAGTCGGAGGCACAGGAACATTACTAGTTCTTGTGTACCTCCTACTTTGAACATTATTGAGTAAATCTTTAGAGTCATCTTGACACTTTTGCATGTTTCCAACCAGCATATTGATGCAACTTTTCAGCATACTGAAAAGTAGATTTAGCTAACTCTTCCCTTTTGCCACTAGCTTTGTGAAGTGTATAGAATGAAGAATTGTAGTATGTTTTTGATTCTCTAAATTGATTTGCCTTTATCAGAATTGGTTAAGAGTTCACCCTAATGTTCTAGACATGTACCTACTCATAAAAGGACTTTTACAGTCATACAGAAATATGTGAAACAAAGAGCCACAGTTGCTCTTTTGATGCAATGAGTTAATAAATCTGTAAGGTAACCAGAATGGATTGTGGAGGAGGGTTTTTTCCTGCAGTATTGTCACCCTCTGAATGGAGAATTGGATTTTCATAGTAAAATTAAACTGAGATGATTATGTACCTTCCCTCTCACTGACAAAGCAATCAATTCAGTGCAAAATGAGAATTGATGTGAGCTTCAAAACTTTTAATGAGGCATCTGAGCCAAGTGACAAGATGGTCCAGCTGGTTAATAGGTCATCAAGAATTCAGTTCAGCTAACACTTCAATTTTGTAATAAGCTGTATGTAATAAACATAATCCTTATTGTGAACTGGTATCGGATAGCAAACTTGATCCATTTATCTTCCATGGATCAAATAGCAATTTTAAAGTGAAAATAAATAGATGAGCTGTCTGTTCTAATACTGATTATTTTTGTATAGCCCAGCATTTTGGTTACTGTCCCTTATGTTCAGCCTCTTGGGATGAATAAATTGAATAAAACTTTTAGCCATCTTTTTTTCCAGACTTCTGTGTAAGGAAACACAAATGCTGCCTAGAGCGACCCTAGAATAGAAATCGCTGAAGTCTAAACAGTTGCTTGCCATTCTTAGACCAGATTCCTCAGGACCTGAGAGATTCCAGAGGAGGTCATGTCTAAACCATAGCTTTCATATCTACTGTTTAAAATTGTTCTCTTGCTGGTTGTGTGGAAAGCAAAGGAAAATATATAATTGATTTGATAAAGTATGAATATAGTTCTTAATTTACTCTGAAGCTGCTACGTAGTTTTCATGGCTGTAATATGAAGAGTGCAGGCTTCCCAAAAGAAATTGTGGGATTAGGCAATGTACTGATTAGTCTTAGTCATTACTTTCTGCGGAAGTGGAATTTGGTGCAGTTCTTCAGTTTGGCCTACTTGCTTTGCCTATGAACGTTTGTGCTGATGTGAGAGAGTGGGGAGAGGAGTAGTATAGATTGTATTAATGTGTATATTCACACACAACACAGCTCTGGAAAACAAGCTAGTAATCCAGTAGAGACTCACAGGTGGTACAATTTTGCTGATGTTTGATTTTCCTGGGAAAAGTGAGGTGCTTTACTGCCAGGTATGTCATATTCATGCTGCTTATAAGTGGAAACCTAAAAATCTACACTGGCTGAATTCTTTGGAAGCCTGTCAGCCAGGCAGACTATTCTAGCCCCTTTGGAGTTTTACAGGTTCTCTTCTCTGTTGTCATCTTTTCAAGAGGGACTTGAGGTATAGCTGGCTGCCCCAGTCTCTAAGCAGCATGCTTGTGTCTGTCTGTCTCTGGTGAGCACTGGGCATGAGCCTTCCGTCTAGTATTTCACATGGTATTAAGTGCACTAGTGTAGCAGTGTAGTCATCTTCGGCATTGCTGAAAATAAAAATTCCCACAGTGCTACTGTAACAAAAGGTAAACTTTGTTATTGGGAGTCATACTTTAAGATTTCTTGTGACCTAACATAAAGAAGAAACGTTCTGATCTACTGTTGTCCTGCAGAGAAACAAAAGTGTTTTTCTGCTGCTGTGTTCATGTTGCACATATTTGCATACTCCTTACACTTACGATCCCACTTCTGCCATTTGTTCAATGTGAGGAAGTGAGGCAGAATGGCTTCGTATCTCACCAAATTAGTGAGCTCATCTCTGATGCAATGTTCCTAACTGCCTTTTTTTTAAAGCATCTTTGTTTTTGCGTGTTCTAGTTAATCCTTAATGCCTGCTTCCTGTACAGCAATAACAGTATTAGCAGCAGACTTGTTCTGAATGTTCTTATGAATTATGGGATCCTGGAAACTTGAGGATTTAGCCAACTTTCTTTTTTCTAGCTGAAGAGCTGGAGGAAGGACTGTATAATTGTGACTAGTTACAGGTCAGTTGTGTTTAATGGTGCTAGAACTTGGTGCAAGCAAGCACAAACTTCAGTTCTGATGCCTTTTCTGTTATCAGGAGTCTCTTGCTGAGGATGTCTCTTCAAGCATGGGTTAAGTCTATGACATTGCTGCCACCAGGTGTCTTAGATGCTGCTACTACTACTGGTGGCACAGGTGCTACTGCATATATAAAAGTGGGAAGTGACTGCATCAGAGGAATATAATTATTGGTGGTGTTCTCCCCCCTTCCCCTGTGGTGTTGAATCATAGCTTCATCAAAACTGACAGTCGCAGGATGAAATGGGGAGAGGTGCTAGTATCTTTCAGTCACATACATAGGCTTTAGTTGCAGATACTCTCCTTTCAATGTTAAGACAAAGTTGTATTTTTTTATTTTCTGAAGCTTACTCAAGTATCGATTCTTTCAGGGTATGTATAATTGACCTATTCAGACTAAATCCTGACTGATGAAGGCTTCTGTTCACCTTCTTTCTGATCATTGAGAGTTTCTTTTTGCTCCTCTTCTTCCTCCCACCATCAGTTTACCCAAGTATCATCTCTGTCAAGATATGTGTAATTTCTTTAATTCTAACCTTTGAGCAGCAGCATACATTTGCTGTATCACTTACCTGTATCAATAGTAAGAGAAAGGACAAGAAGAAATTTTATTTTTTGGTGTGTTTTTTAACAAACTAACTGCATCTTCTAATGAATATTGTGTTGTGCTACTATTGTTGTGCATTGAAATGCCAGAAATGAAAATACAGAAGAGAATGTAGAGGTAGATGCTTTTCACCAGGAAACTGTACAACTAATGTGAATAATCCCTCAACCTTTCACTTAGGTTGACTACTTGTGTACTTTCCTGAAACTTAAAGCATTTTGAATACCTTGTGTAAGAGGAAGCCTACAAAAAAATATTTACCCTTAATCAGGAACTTTAAAAGGTATAATAGATAACTGTTTTAAGCCTACTCTTTTCCATTGTGCTAGATATGTCTATTATACTTTAGTGTTATCTTTCTCAAGGTTATTTGCATACTCCATGAAGACTGTAGCTTATATAAAATTAATTCTTCTTGTGGAGACTTGCCAAGCAGCAATGTGAAATTGTACTTTCAGTAAGTAAGTGTTAACTTGGCATTGTGTTTCATTCTGCTATCCATTCTCAGGAACTTTGTCTTCCATCTTCAAACTAAGATGAGGAGGAAAGGGACTGAAAAGTTTTGGGCCCCTCACTACAAGAGAGACATTGAGATGCTGGAGCGTGTCCAAAGAAGGGCAATGACGCTGGTGAAGGGTCTGGAGAACAAGTCTTATAAGGAGCAGCTGAGGGAACTGGGGTTGTTCAGCCTGGAGAAAAGGAAGCTGAGGGGAGACCTTATCACTCTCTACAACTACCTGAAAGGAGGTTGTAGCGAGGTGGGTGTAGGTCTCTTCTCCCAAGTAACAAGTGATAGGACAAGAGGAAATGGCTTCAAGTTGCACCAGGGGAGGTTTAGATTGGATGTTAGGGAAAAATTTCTTCACCAAAGGGTTGTCAAGCATTGGAACAGGCTGCCCAGGGAAGTGGTTGAGTCACTGTCCCTCGATGTATTTAAAAGATGTGTAGATGTGGTGCTGAGGGACATGGTTCAGTGGTGGACTTGGCAGTGCTAGGTTAACGGTTGGACTTGATGATCTTAAAAGTCCTTTCCAACCTAAATGATCCTATGATTCTAAGTGCCGATTACCAGCATCCAGAATGTAGGAATACTGAGATCCTCAGATTCACTTACTATTTCTTTTGCATTGATACAATTACCTGCTTTTCTTCCATTGTAAGTCATTGTTTTGGGACTCTGCAGCCTAATGAGAAGAAGAGGGTGTGTATTATATTCTTCCCTTCCCCTAAACCATGTGACTTTATCCAGCCACCGAGATTGATCTTGATTTCTGAATTCCATAAGTGCAGATAAGGAAACAACACTGAAGTAACAATCAAGCAAACCCTTTCTTCCTAAAAACTTTCTAGAAGTCTTTGCAGAGCTGTTTCTGGGGACATATGACCTGCGAGGGACAGTTGAGGAGTTTCAAGGTTGGGAGACACCTAGCCTTCTGAAAGCTAAAGAGGATTTTGGACATTGGCAGCGTTATGGCAAGGAAACCTGACTTTGTTCTTGCCTTTGGCGAGTAGCTTTTTGGTTTGGTCTTTCTCCCTCTTTTTTTTTTTTTTTTTTAGCTTATCTTTTGGCTAATGCATGTATTTTTTGGGGGGAGAAATAATACTTGATTTATCTAAAGAACAAACAGTGCATAGTAAGGCAGTCTCTTTTAATAGATTACTCTATACATGTGTGGAGTGCAGCCTGGGAGCATTGACAGCTATGTTCTGGCAACTCTTAATCTAGTGACTTCTCATATACTACTTTGGGGTATCCTAATCTGGCACTCACTGTCCTCAGTAGCTGCAGTTTTAATGTATTGCTTTTTCTAAACTCTTTTTACTGAGCAGCTGGCCATCTTGGCAGCTGGTGATCTTCCCCAGTGTGCTGATTATCAAGTGCAAATTTCGCAATCAACCCCTACAATGTTGCATAGAGACTGTAGAGACTTGCCTGTGAAAGGTTGGACTATTGGAAGGTAGGAGAGCTGCAGCAAGAAGCATGCATGAAGCAGGAGTTTTCTGAAGACTGAATGTCTTCCATTAGGTGTGCAGACCTGATTCCTACCTCTGTGGTTAGCTAAAGGTTTATGTAACTCTACAAACATTATATTACACAACTAAGCTCTCAGGCAGGGCGCTCGAATACTCTGAGTGTTTGAGAAACACTACTGTCAAATGAAAAAACCCGTGCATGCATACTTTTGGAACAGCAGCTGTTCAGCTCCATTTAAGTTTTTTGTGTTCAGTGGTTTGTAGAAAGGTATACTGATGGAAGGATCTGTGCAGATCCTGATAAATTTTCATGTCTGTTGCTGTACAGGGATGCATTTTGAACAGTCTCTTCCCCCTCCCTTCCGTTTTTCTCTCTACCTAGTCTTTAACACTGAAAAATCTGAAGTGGTTTGTCTTGATGCAGAAAAGTAGATGCAGTTCTTATGCACCGAGACTTCCATTTCTAGGTACCAACTGTGTAATGCTGGATGATTTTTAAGCTCAGTGGATTCTTTGTTGATATTTTGTTCATCTAGCTCAATGGTCACTGTGCTCATTTTTCCTCTTAACTGCTAGATTTTTTCAGGATGAGAACACTGCAGCCCACAAAGCCTCAGTTCCATTAACAGTGCTGAATATCAGAGTGCAGTCTTGCTAGCTTCTCCTCTGATGACCCCTCATTAACCTTGCCTAAAAGGCTTGCAAAGCCTTTCTCATATGCTGCAGAAATGCACACAGAAGAACGTTTGTTCTGTATACTACTTATTCCTCTGAATAATAGGCTGGGAGCAGCAGTGTCTTCCCCTCAAATTTTCAGGCATTTGGAAAGCTTGATAAAATGCTGCTTGGTGTAACCTCAGCACAGATAGTCTGAATCACAACCAAGGTAAATTATCTATCTATAATTCAACAGCACTTTGAAGTCTGTCATGGCTGTACATTTTCAGATCACACCACTTGAAGACAGTTCATTGCTACTAATTTTTTTAGTGTGCTTTCTAGTACATCTCTTCGGATAAAAGCTACATAGTGTTGCTCTAGTGTAGTTTAAAACAAAACAAAACAACCACCCATTAACTATCCCTGCAATATAGCTACGTAGAATTTCTGGATCTAGCGGTAGGATATGCAGAAAGCTAGTAAAACCTGTCTGTAGTATGTAAAGTGTCCAGTCCTTTTCTGTTTCCTCTTTATTATCTTCCTAATATTGTGGAAGAGGGAACAGCTCTCTAAGTTGTGAGGCAGCTCATGCACAGCTTTTTTTTTTTTTAAATGCAGTTTAAAGTTGACCTCTATCACCTGTGAGTCTACTTATTTGTAGAAAATGGAGACTATGGGAAGATTTCTGGGTCAGGTTTCTTCTGTTGTGCATAAAGGTTCCCTAGCACTTTGGCTATGTTAATTGTACTTGATATTAAGAAACAGAGGATCACCTCTGAGGAGGTATAGCATGAGTTAGCAGATCTAGTTCCTTCCATGTAGAATATTTCTCTTGTTATCCACTTGCTTGGTATCCTGTAGCATGTGTTTGAGTGTGAAGTGCAGTGTGTGTCTTCTGCATAACTGTGTCCATTTAATGCCAGCTGAATTGTCCTAGAATTTAGCTCAGGCCATTTGGTGTCAGTTAGTAAAAATGGATGGCAGAGGCAAGACCCTTAGTTGAGCTCAGTCTGAACGAAGAGCAGACTGAAATGCCCTGAGCAGAGCACGATGCCTTGCTAAGGCAGCTCCCCTGCTGTTTCAGGTATCTGAGCCAGGCTCTGCAACCGCTTGTGGTAGGGTGATGTGCTTTGCAGATGTGTGGTTTCTTGTCATAATGTTAATAGGACAGAACTCAGAAGGACTGTGGAAAGTTAGAAGGGAAAATATATGAGAAATTACTCAGGAGACTCAATGGCTATGTGAGCAACCCAGTTGAAATTTAAGATTAATTTAGGGGCCAGAAATGTATTTTCTTTCCTCATTAAGGATGCTGAATAGATATTAAGCCTTGGCTGAAAAAAATCACCCAACAAATATAGGCATCTTTTGCTGATGAGCTTTGGTTTTTGTGGCTTGGTACAATAGCTAATCTCGGGGGTGGCGGGTTGTTTTGGTTTTGGGTTGGGGTTTTTTTGCATTTATATAAGGCACCTAGGTACAGGGATAGAAAGAAGGTAGTAACAGTTCTGTGTGTAATTCATGCTCCTGTAAATTAAGTACATTAGTGAAAGAGTAAGCCTATGCCTGGTTTATCATGAATGACCAAGATCCCCGTTTTACACTGAATAATGTAAACACCTCTGATAGCTCTTTCCTGACCAAAAGAAATCAGCGGGGAAGTACACGGGTAAATGGAAACAGCCAAGAAAAGCGTATTGAATTGTTCTGAGCTGAACAACTGTTTCACTTGCTGCCTGTCTCCGTTCAGGCCCCTGGCACTGCAGAACTGTGGGTCCCGTGCTGGGAAGCCTTGCTGTTTGTCCTGGCTTGTCAAAACAATTTAATGTAGGTGGAAAGGAATGAATGAAATGGAGTGGGCTTGATGCATCTGTTTCGGTTTGTTCGAAGGGCAGCCCGGTGATTGGGATGTGACACTTAAGTCCTCCGGGGAAGCTCTCAGTTCAGGAAGAACAACGCTGGTCATTTTAGAGGATAGTTAAATCCATTTTAGGAAGCAAGCTCTCCTACGTTTTGACAACTTTGTATATTTTTAAATATTTGGGCTGTATCTGCTCAGCCTGTGCTAACTGAGATACAAGAATGTGATTTGCTAACTTCTAGACTTAGGACTTTGTCTTGTCTGCCTAAGGTTGCTTCATTATGGTAAAAAAAAGACTGGGGGAGGAGAGAATGTGTCCATTTTTAAATTTTATTAGTAGGAATTCCAAAACAAATTGGTCTTTGAAGGGTAGGATATCAAGCATATGTTATTAACTGTTCTTAAAGTGATGGTTTCTTTATAAAATTGTTCAAGTTTCCCAGGCTTATGGAAAAGCATCTCATGTGTCTTTCTGTTTTGTTTGGTTTCTGGCTGTTTGATATAAAAATAAAATAAAAAAGAAAACATTAAATTTTTTTAACCAATCTCATACTTTGTGATACTGGAATGTTAAGTTGCAAAACCTCTATATTTGCTTCCAGATGAAAACAGCAAGTACATGCTGGAATGATCCATCTATATATCTATTTAGACCATGAGTTACAGGAAAAAGGCTGCAGGGGATAGATCTGCTTATTTAAGTCACCCTCGAGATAATTTAATCAAATGGAGTGCTTATTTTGAATGATAACACCACAAACTTTTTGCTACCTATTTAGAGGTGGAGATAGAGCTGAGGGTCTTGCATTCCTGCAGACTCCTGCTCAAAGGCCACAGTGGAATCTGAGTATTGCCCTAAGTAGCTGCCTTGTTGGAAAGACACATCTGGGCTTTTGAGTCTTTTGAAGTATACACTTGTAACTGAGGATTGTGAAAGCTGTCCCCTTCCCAAATTCTTGAAAAATGCTCTTTCAAATTCTCATTATGTGTTGATGGCTGCTTTCTCTCTGCTACAGCTCTGCTGTACAGCAGCTTTGTGTGTGAATTTCATGTGATACCAAGATGTTCTCATTCCCCTGCCTTTCCCCAAGTATTCATACCTAACGTGGCTGGTAGCACCATTTCTTAGTCTCTCAAATTACATATGGTGCTCTATTTTCTTGCTTATCTCAATATTTGAGTAGCTGCAGCTGCTTAAATTGCATCTTTGTACAAGAAGGAGCATAAAGTTGCCACATTTGCCCATACTATCAGCTCAAAGGATGCTGAAATGTAGTATTTGGGATGGGCTTTGTTCTAGTCCATCTCTATGCGGTCTGGGAGATTTTACTGTCTAGTATGTTTTAAGGTTCTGGAGTATGGAATACTCAAGTTTTGAAAGTGTACTTGTCATTTTTAAATCGCATGTTAGCCTGTAGGCTATTTGCAGGTTGCATTAGAATGTAGTTTGTACAAGTATAACCAGTCATTGTGTATACAGATTCATTTTGTTGGTATAATTGTACGAGATCTAGTATTTTCCTGAACGCTAGGGTTGTGGGTTTTTTAAAGTATATTCACCCTTTTCTGTTACCTAGCATTAGTGTTCCTTTAGGGAAAGGGTGTTATGGATGAGTATATGGGTTGTGTATCCAAGGAAATGAGGGTAGTTAAAGGTAGTATGGCATTGCTAGTCTTATGAAACAAGTGGCCTCTCTGTCTCTTTCTTACGGCTCTGTTAAATGTTCACTTTTGCTGCTGCAGTATGCTACTGAAACATGCGATGTTTCCTTGGTTGCAAGAACATAGCTGTCTTCCCTGGGTGAAATTTGTTGCCCTGTGTTTGTGTCCAAACTTGTCCCAGATCACTAGGGCACTCTGACTTTCAAAAAAGTGTTGAATTACTTAGTATATTGTCACTGTCTTGGTGTTTTGTTTTTTTTTTTTTAATGCCAGCACGGAAGTGTTGAGTGTCTGTTTTAAATGTCACAGATATGTTTGCAGGAACACGATGTTACCATTGATGTGACCAGAAAGAGAAATGAGTCAAAATATGCATGCCCGTTAAGAGTCTGTTCTTTGATAAGAGTGATTAGCACTTGTTAGTTTCTATTTGGGGCTAGTAGTACAGTGGTAGGGAAAACTGAGTAAGGCCCTTAAGGGAGGTTAGGTTTACATAGATTAAGATGAGAATTTAATGTCAAATGTCATCTAAAACTGGTTAGTAGTTTGTGGTAGATAACTTGTTAGAATGCACAAAATAAAGGAAATCTAATGCAAAAGTATATCTAAAATCTAGGTTTTGGACACAAACGAATGCAGGTGTTCATATTACATAGCTAAACTTAAAAGTGATATAAAAGTAATTGATGGAGCCTTTTTTATAATTACTGTATATAATAATTGGATTTACAGCTATACACTAGCTTTAAAATGTGGATTATACAGATCGAGTGCAGAGGCTGAGAAGAATCTGCTTTATTTTACTGTAAGAATGATTATGTTACTGCAATTTTGTATTGCTTGAAGCATTGAGTGTTTCTTAGAAGCATGTGTGTATGGTCTGTTGACTGGTGTACCTGTTGCAGCTCACTGCTTTTCTGTATCACAGCTGTTTGTAGCAGTCAAGATTAACTGGTTTTGAGTGTAACTTGTGCTGCCCTGTTTATTGTAATGAAATGAAAGCTATTAGATGGGTGAGATAGCTCAAATGGCAGTATTACTTCCTTATTAAAAAAACCTCAATGCCTAAGCAGACATGAATACTTAAATGTTTGCGAAGTGTTTCTGCAAACATGTTAATATTAAAGTTTGTGCAAGTATGCTTATGAAGTAGTGAGAAGAGGTGTAGTGCTAATTTCTGCAGAGTGAAATAGTTGCAGGATTGAAGGCTTTTTATGTCTATAGACTAGATTTGTGAGGCTTAAGAATTTAGCATCTCCCTAAGAACTGTAAAAGTATGTGTGTGATTGACATTCATAGGCACTGATAAGATACTCATCCTTGAGGTAATTTCAAACCTGTTTGCAAACTTTCACCTGGAAGACTTTTACACTTCTGAAAATTGGAGCTTCATCTGGAAACAAAGTTTGTCCATGCGCAAAGATATTCTGTGAACCTCTTAGAAAAAGTTAATGATCTAAATGAATATAGGATGGTTTAGCTTTTAGCACGGCTGAATGGTATTGAGAAAACACCATTACCTGTAAACAAAGGAAGAGGAATTACTGCCTAGAGGACAATAGGAGGTTGTGAGCAGTATAAATAAACCCTGCATGTTTTAACTACCTCCTTTTAATTGAAAAGAAATGTGGAATGGAGCGACTTAAAATTATTACTCAGATTTTTGACAAAGAGGTCACTGGTTATTCCTAAATAACCGTTAAAAAAAACAATTCTAAAATTCTGGGCTTTAAGTATATCCTGGAATGATTTTTTTAATACAAACTGCATATGGATCCAATTTACGTCAGTCAATCAATCTGCTCTTCCTTTTAATTGAAAAGAAATGTGGAATGGAGCGACTTAAAATTATTACTCAGATTTTTGACAAAGAGGTCACTGGTTATTCCTAAATAACCGTTAAAAAAAACAATTCTAAAATTCTGGGCTTTAAGTATATCCTGGAATGATTTTTTTAATACAAACTGCATATGGATCCAATTTACGTCAGTCAATCAATCTGCCTGGTGTGACCAGTGCATTGTAATGTGTTGGTAAACTGACAACACTGAATGACACAAGGAGACTGTTTTCTCTTGAGATGTGCAGCTTATTCTGGTAATAGCTTCTGAGAGCCTTGACAATATCTGATAGGCAGTTGTTGGTAGATAATACAACAGTATTTGTCCAGGAATGCTTTTTCGTGATCTGTCACTGGCCAAAAGATTGCTTTCTGTCTCTGGTGTGAGTTATGTCTTTTGTTTTCCTTGATGCTAGATTACAGGAAACTTGCTCAATCGTGAGGTCATGCTTTTAATCAGAGAAAATTCAACTCATTCGCTTGTTCCTGTACAGTTATAAGTACATACTGTATGTTAGAGAGGTTTGATGCTCTACCCCCTATATGGAGGGTTAATCCAATCTGTTACCAGTGGTCTGGATACTATACACATAGGAGTAACTAAAGATTATTATGTACAACCTAAGAGAGATGCTTTAAATGATCCAGTCTCGTCTACTCTTGACCACTTGAATATTTGAGGACATTATGTCCCCCTTCCTCCTCAAGTCAGGCAATGGCTAAAGTTATTAGGGCAGGGGAGGTGGAAACAGGAAGAGGAGATGATCTGCAGACTCGCAGTTCTTACCTCTGAGAGCAATCAGATTGTAAGGAAAAATATATGATAAAAAAGACTGTAATAGAATGTCTTCTAAATAGAGTATTTAAGAGTAATTGCAAACAAAATGGCATTTAAGACTACTGATTCTTACTTGTTCACTGACTGTACCCAACTGTTTTTCAAGTTGCTGCTTCCCTGAGTAAGAAATAAAGCAAAGCTTTCTGACGTACCTTTTCTTTTTCATTAGGATCGGAAGCTGTCCAAGTCGGAGCGACAAAGATTTAAAGAGGAAGCTGGGATGCTGAAAGGGCTTCAGCATCCCAATATTGTCAGGTTCTATGACTCCTGGGAGTCTACAGTCAAAGGAAAAAAGTGTATTGTTCTTGTGACGGAACTCATGACATCTGGAACATTGAAAACGTAAGTAAATTAAGGCATGCCAAAGCATATAAGAATCATTAGCACAAAATTAGAGCACTAGAAATAGATCATATTTCAGAATATGTAAAAACAGAGCCCTCTTGCTGAGGGCTAAACTTCTGTAGGGAAATTCTTGTTTAACAGGAGTCTTACTAGCACTGCAGGATATGGTAGACCATCCTTTAAGTTAGCAAGCTTGTCATGTTCTTTGTGATGTCCTAGTAAGCACACGCAGAAAACTTTCAGATTTTGAGAGCTCAGGAAGACAATACTCTGTTTTCACTTCTCAGAATTTTTCATTTTCTGCTCCAGCTGCCTTCCATTTAGCACGAGTTGGTTTGTAAAGTTCAAAGCATGAAGTAATTCGCCTCTTTTGGGAGGTTTTGGGTGTTACTACAGTACAAATAATATGTAACAAGAAAAAAAAACCCTACCACCTATTTGTTTAGCTGAAACTTCATGAAGTCGTACCTAGCAAAAATCTGAAAGTATGCAGATGCCTGCAATTTCAACCTGTGAAGTAGTTGCGTGAAACTCAGCCTATTTTTAAGCCAAAGTTAAAGTAGACACCAGCAAATCAAACTGCTGCGTGGGCCCTCTAGCGGTATGTGGGGCCTACGGGGAGTTACACTGAAATTACGCCTTTGCCTTGCATTGTAGAAGCTTGCAGAGCTGTGAGCTTGTTCGTGAGCATCCAGTCGCCATTAATCTACTAGAAATAAAACTGCCAGCATTTGAAATTCAGGGATTGTGGGTCGTTGTCTTAATTCAGTGCCCATTTAAGTCTTGGAGAGGCATTCAAATCCTAAATCTGTAAGCAGGCTGTAGGAGCTGGAAACAATTTGCAATCTATTTGGTTAAAATAGCCTGTGAATGTCTTGTGTTTTTTACGATGCTTATTGATAGCCACAAATGGACATACTTAAGGAAAAAATGGCTCTTTGGGAGTCTGGACTGCAATTACAGGGAAGTGTTTGTGTCTTGAAATAGTACTGGAGGGCTAAAGATACTGCAACTTTCTCTTTAGCCGTATGTTCAGGGAAGACTTTTCTGAGGTTAAGGTATTTCAGATAAAATAATAGATCTGTTGCTTCATGTGCTGTTTTCAGAGCAGTAATAAAGTAAAGGTTTTACAGCTCTGTACAGATGCCTTTATTTAAAGTTACCTAATTTTATGCTAGAATATGTAGTGTTAGATTTAACTTTTTTCTCCCTTTCTTACTCCTTTCTCCCTCCTCACAGATTTTAATATTTGGATTGGCTTGCTATGTGGTGGCATAAGCAAGATGATAAAGTAATAATAGACAATTATAAAGTAGGGTGTTGGTAGGAAGAAATACCTCAGATTTGCTGGCTATAGGATTATTTTGTACTCCGAAGTATGAAGGTCTCTGTTTTATCCAGAAGGAACTAATAGGCTCTTTAATTGAAGATCTTTTAAACTGTAGACTTCTGGGTGGGGTTTTTTCCGCACTATTGTATAGTTTGTATTATAATTGTGATTTAATTTATTCTTGTCCACTTCACTTGACACTTGACAGGTAAACTATACGGGAAATTTCTGATGTGCCAAATTTAATACCACTAAGTATTTCATGTACCTGTGTCATATTCCTAGACTTACATTGCACACTTGTGTTTGCTTATGATATTTGGCTGACTGAGTATTACTTCCATATCTTTTTTCAGTATGTTTACATTACCTGCATTTAATACAAGTGATACCTTCCTCGTTTTGAGACTTGGGACATAGACATTGTTGTCATTTGATGTAAAAAAAGTGAACAGAAGAAAAGTGTGGTGATATCTTAAATTAAATTGTCCTCATTTTTTTTCCTATTTGTATACATTTATATATATACATACGTAAATAATGTTAAAATATTGTGGACTCATTCTTTTCAAATGCTGTCTGGGCAAATTTCTAATTTTGCACGAAGAAGAGTCCCTGAACTTCTGCATACCAGTGGAAAAGTTTTATAACTCAATTGTAAGAATTAAACTGCTTTCTGATATTGTATGCTATCATGGAATTAAAATATTGGAAAAAAGAGTTCTCTATTTTAAAAATTGCTGTCTTCATTAATAGTATAATTAAGACTTAATTTGACCTAGGTCTTAGCCACTAGTTTTGTCTAAGGCCGTTGTAGTGTGCGTTCCTGATCCACTTCAAATGAATTTGGCAGCTATCTGTTAGGACACATACCTTCATAATGACCTCTGCTAACTTAGTAGCGTTTCCTATAGCTCCTCGAGCTGAGATGCTGTAGGTCAGCAGCCTTCCTGCTTAAAAAAACCCCAACCAAAACCAACCTTGAGACAGAAAGCCAAACTCTAGTTCCTGTTTCTCTCTATTCATTGAAGCTAACTATTAAGAAAGCCTTGTGTTCTCATCTTTGCTTGTATTCTGTGCAAAGATCAAATATCTATCTTTTTAAATTGACTGCTACCCTGTGAAATAGAGAAGAATGACATTGATTAAGCAGGAACAAGTTCAGTGGATGGCCACCAAGATGGTCAGGTGCTGGAGTACCTGCTCTGTGACAAGGGGCTGAGGGAAATGGACTTGGTCATCCTGAAGAAGAGGATCCTTTGGGGGAGACCTAACAGCAGCCTTCCAGGGCATATGAGGGAGTCAGTCAGGCTCTTCAGTGGTGCATGCTGGGAGGATTAGAGACAACAGGCATAAATTGAAACAAAAGAGGTTCAGACTGATATAAGGAGAAGCTATTTCAGTGGTGATAGGCAGTGGAACAGGTTGCCCCAAGATGTTGTGCAGGCTCCATCCTTGGAGATACTAGAAACCTGACTGGATACAGCCCAGAGCAACCATGTCTGACTTCATGGCTGACCCTACCTTCAGCAGAAACGTAGACTAGAAACCTCCTGAGGTCTCTTCAAGCCTGAGTTGTCCTATGATACTAGGAAAATTGAAAACATACTGGCTAGTAGGGTTGTCTGTGTATTTTTATGTACTTATATACACTTCCATTTTAAAATGGTTTCTGCGTTAAGTGACATGTGACTTAGTTCATGACAGTGTTATGGAAAAATGACAGCAACACTGCAGGATGCTGGGTGATGGTTGGACCCAGGTCCTTTAACAGTGAGAAGCTGGCAGTAGACTAGCATATTTGAAACCAAGAATGTAATTAGGGATTCCAGATGCTGAACTGAAGTGCCCCTACCATGTGATCTTTGGAACAGGCTCAAGAGAGATGAATGAGGGTTGTGTCAATAGCAAGAATTCAAGTGGTAGCTGATGTGATCCAGAACCTCCTTCAGTTTGTCTCCTTCCTTGGCTTGGCTTTTTCCCCCGCATGTCTTTACATTCTCTTTTGAGACTTGATTTCCTTCTGGAACTGTCTCTCAATTGCTTTTACAGATCTGTTTTCACAGCAGGATTATTGCTAGCAGCTTGATTTTTCCAGATCTTCTTTTGAACTGGAGAAATTAAAGTAAAAGGGATTAATATACTGCATTTTTATGTTGGCGTTGATTCAAGTTATTTCATCAAAACTTTTTCTTCTGATTAAGTGGATATGCAGAAGAGACTGAACACTACCACAGAATAATTGAACATGACTTGGTTTTATTTTAAGATTGTAGTTGCTAGAGTCCATGCTGGTCACAGAATTTACTACCAGTCTTATAGTAGTGTGAAACTGGTCTTTTAACTAAGACTTTGACTGAGTGACATTGGTTGAATAAGAATAAAGTCCTTGCTCTATGCAGCATGCTAGTTCCTTTCTCTAAATGTATTTCAGCCCATACTTTTTCAAGAGGAAGAAAACAACTACTCTTCACTTCAAACTGTTTTACCTAAAGAGGGGTTATGAGAATACGCTGCTGGAAAGCACTTGAATACTGTCATAGGTTATTCACCTTGTGGCATCTCTAATTTGTTGAAGTTAAGGAGTAGAGTAAGACCGTAGTCTTAGGTCATAAGCATTGGAAAATATTTTTGATATGGAATTTGACTCTTCTGACATGAAATTTTAAAAAGTGGCAATGTTAGAATAATTAAGGTTGGGTCACATTCTACCTGCAAAGGGATACTGACTTTATGTATGAACTCTTCCATGTCAATTATTTGGCAGAACCTTTTTAAAGATTTTCCTGCACCGTCCATATCTGTCCATACTTTTGAAGTAGTGAGTAGTACTAATCAGACTCGGGTCATCGAAACCTGTCCTGCACCAGGGAAGTGATCTCTAAGAATTTCTAATTTGCTTGACAGCTAGCTCAACAAGTAAATTTGAAGCAGGTTTAAAGTGTGACCTGGAATCCTTGACCAGAGTGCTTGGACTAATTTTGATAACTAAGGTAATTACACTTAGAGGTTATAACTATTTAAGAAGTTTCAGGATAAAAGGTAGGGAAGTAAAAAAACTTAAATGAATAGATAAAGAATTGTTGTAATGCATAAGCTTTTAACTCTTTGTCAGGGAAGCAGTGCCTTGAAACTTAGCAAGCCAACTGCCTAATTACCATAGGGTGACTTTGTATGCGAATGAATTATTAGCTATAGATTAAGCATTTCACACTTATCTTTCAGCACTATAGTCCCCTGGCTAGAAGAAAGAGAGTAGAAATTCTGAATAGGGCAACTTAAGTTTTAGGAGGGAAAAATCAAGTAGATTTTAAAATGGAAGGTGAAGTTGAAATTTGTGCATCTCTTTAATTACTATTTTCTAACTTCAGAACAGCAAATGATACAGCATAATCTACTACTTGCTAGCAGAACCTGTTTAACCTACTGTTACTTTTTTCATTAGGTATTTGAAAAGATTTAAAGTGATGAAAATTAAAGTACTGCGAAGCTGGTGCCGTCAGATACTGAAAGGCTTACAATTCCTACACACGCGCACTCCTCCCATTATTCATAGAGACTTAAAATGTGACAACATCTTCATTACTGGCCCCACTGGATCAGTCAAGATTGGAGACCTCGGTCTGGCAACCCTGAAACGAGCTTCTTTTGCCAAAAGTGTGATAGGTAAGCTTCTCCTGTTTTGGAGGCTGGTGAGCCAGTCTACCTATTTGGAAACTTGAGTCTTTTAAGAGCTTTCCTTAAAAATATGGCTTCAAAGGTACATGGTCAAAGCCTGAAAATGTGTAGGCTTTGTTTCTTGGCTGTTGAGGTCATTCTGTGTTCCGGATTAGATTACATGTTGAAACTTTGGTTGTGTTTTTGATATTTGTATATTAACATTAAGTATTTTGGAATATAGATTCATTGCCCTGCCCAACAGTTTAGTGCAACATTGTTGATAAAACCACTCTTGACTACATATAAATCTCAGCTTTAATATGATGCTTCAAGAAATGTACCAAATGCATTTTGGTGACCAAACAACGTTTTGATATTTAGTCTAGCATTAATTTATACAGACGTTTTTTTCTGATTGTCACCAGGGGTTAATATTAAATCTCTTACACTTTGAGTAATCAGAAACTAAGGTATACCAAAGAAAGTCAATATATATATTTTATATCACAGTCACTGTGGTATAATGCCTTACTGAGGCAGTCTATAGAATGTGGATTTATGTAAGGTAGGAGGATGCATTGGGGAAGTATTGCCTTATGCTTGCTCTGTTCTTATGTATCCACTAAGAACCCTTTTCAGAAATTGATTTGACGGAACTATATAGTCTTGTGAATTCTTTAAAGAATTGGTTTTATCAGCTTTGTTTTTATGGTTGGGTGAATAGACTGCAGGGAATGAAGTTGCTCTCACTCTCAGTATTTAGAGCTTGCTAAATGCAGTATTACTCAACAGTCCTATACTAGATTCCTAGATGGGATCAATGGTGTATACCTGCAAATTGTCTTGCAAGCTGTCACTGAAATATTTCCTGCTTCTTAACCAGGTCAAAGTATTAATAGGAAAGAAAAGTATACAGTGTCCAAAAAAAAAATTTTCTTAAGCATACTCATTTATCCTCAAATTTATCATTGGAAAATTACCACTTCATATCTAGCTATCTGTTAGCAGTTAGCCTTTGGATGAATGACTGCAATTACATGGGTTTTTTTTTTTTGGTTTAATGCAGTGAAAACAAGCAATGTGGCTATAGAATGATCTGTAAACTGTCTTGAATCTGGTGTCTGCAGGAAATAATTCTGTGGTTAAATTTACAAAAAGCAAACTTGCATCTCTGGCTTAAAGTAAATCTGATCATACAATGCAGTCCCTTTGCTTACAGAGGGGACGCTGTAATGCTTCACTGGGCAATAATTTTCTGCACACTATTTAAATGGGACTTGTTGAATCTCACGCTCTATGCTTGTAACTCAATCTCTCTGTATTTCTGAGTATTTTTGACTGTAGGATGTCCCTCACTAATGCCTGTATCTGCAGTAGGCCTATAAATATACTGCAGGTGGGAAGGTAAGTATGTGAAGAAAAGGGCTCTGGTGAGTGGCCTTTGCAGAAAATTACTTTTTATCCTTTTTTCATGAAGATTTATATTTGTAACAATAGAGTTTTTCATTGCAAGGCCTTTCCAGAACCATTCTACTTCAAAAAGTAGATGGAGAGCACCAGGTCAGAGACTAGCTGTGGGCTCTTACCAATACTACTTCTTTTGCAGCAGAGGGCAGTCGGGTGACTTTTGAAACAAGGTTTAATATTCCTCCTTTCTTACAGGGAGAAAAGGTAAGTGTGTTAACTCTCCTTAGTATTCGGTTTGCAGCCTATGGCTAGTCTACAGTTTTCCACTCTTCTTATCCCTTTCCCTTCATTTGATTCCAGCCTGATCCAGTCTGTTTTGATACTTATATTAACTAACATGCATAAAACAGGAATTGCATCAGTCCTTTCATGCCATTCTTATTCCATAAAGGCCTTGCAATGGAAGACTCACAAAGTATGTTGATGCAACAGAGTGACTAAGGGTTTCCTCCCTCTTCTTTTTGCCTCCACTTTCTCTTGTCTCACAGGTCTGCCCATCCGCTTCCTCCTGCGGTGAGTAACGCCAGCAGCCTCTGCTCGCTTTGAGACATTTAGAGTCTGAATCGTTCTTTTAATTTAAGGTACCCCAGAGTTCATGGCCCCCGAGATGTATGAGGAGAAATATGATGAATCCGTTGATGTATATGCTTTTGGGATGTGTATGCTAGAGATGGCCACGTCTGAGTATCCTTATTCCGAGTGCCAAAATGCTGCGCAGATCTACCGTCGAGTGACCAGTGTAAGTCCCTGCCCACTACTGATTCTAAAGCTACTACTACTAGCAGCAAAGGAGTACAGCTGGATAGCATGGTACTGTGCAAGTGTGTGTGTGGGGGGAAAGAGAAGCTGACAAGAGGTTTTTGGGGGATGGGTGGAAAGGTATAGGATGGTTCAACTTACCAAACAGTCAGAAGCCTGTAAAATAATGTGAATGGAAATAAAATTTTGCATGTGTTCATACTCTTCCTTCAGTATATAAGAAGGTATTGCATAGGGTTTAAAAAACAAAAACAAAACCCAAAACGCATTAGAATAATAACAGATTATTTTCTAAGCCACTGGGGGCATGGTGGAAGTATTTCAGTCTTGAAGATTAGCTGGTAACTTTGTTCTCTGAAATAAAGCTGGGTCACAAATTCAGAGCACTTTGGCTTAGCTGCCTGCCAAGGCAAATCATAAATTGTTACCTAGGGTGATTTTCGGTTAATAGTTTATTGAATTCCAAATGGCCCTTAGCTACTGTGTGTTGGGTGCATTTCTTGTAATTATGCAGTGGAAATACTTGATAAATAGCAGAAAGGTATTCCACCCTGAAAAGTGCTGGTAATTATAGTGGTGGTGGAAGCATTGTGAGTGAAACCAAATAAGGCTGAGAAGGCAAGCAAGAGATTTGAGTTTGGCCATCTGACTAGACTAAGTGGAACCTACAGACCTTGAACGTAGGAAGCAGAACTGGAGTGATAGAAATATTCAGAATGGTTGTGGCTAGATTTACTTTGTGATCTCTAAAACAGTGTCGTGAAGATTATACCAGTGCAGTAAAACAAACTGCATGAATTCAGCCTGCTGATTTAAGCATTCAGAAAGAATAGCGAGGTGGCCACTTGGAGAAGTAAAGACTTGCATTGGATTTCTCAGAATACCTGTGCAGATGTGTGCAGGGAGGAAAAAAAAACTTACCTCTTTCTCCGATCCGTAGACAAATGAATTCCTGTTAATCTTTTTGTGTGTATTATCTTGGAAAAGTTGAGGATTTAATAAAAGACTTGCTTAGCTTTGGAAAAATAAAATGCTCTCTTATTCCTGATGCCTCACACTGTAAAAGGTAGATGTAATTACTGACTTACAGATGTGGAGGGGAAGGGTCTTCATGTCAGAAGTAATGAATTCTGAAGGAAGTGTTGGTGAAATAAAAGACTGTTCCTTGTTTGAAGGGGAGTATCGGGGAGGCACAGAAGGAGGAAGAAAGAAGGGATAAATGGCCATTTTGGTTTTTTTGAACAGATGTTAGAATAAGTTTTTATATCTGTATATATACACATACATACACACACAGTCTTTTTTTTTTTGCATGTTGGTGGATTTAGCTCTGATTTTCTAAATAGAGAGGAAAAACAAGGGTAAAATCTAGCCTTTACTCTGCTTACAGCATAATCTGATCTGCAAGCTATTTGGATCAGTGAAAGAAAACGAAGTATCTTACCAAAACAGTCTTAGTGGTACCTTTGGCTATGCTTATGTATGTATCTTGGCCAGAGCCAAAGAAGTGTAATTTCGGTATAGGATGGGCACTTTTTCTCAGAAAAGATACCTGATGTAACTGCCCTGCCCATTCCTTAAAAAGTGCTAGGAACTGGGCTGTGGCAAGAATAATCGGCTTTTGAGACAATCAGGCTTGGAAGTCCCCAGGTCTTAAAGAGCTGTCTTTTCTCTGCTCTGTGAAGTACTTAGCAACTGGAAAGCCTTGTAGGGGCTTGTAGCAGATGAACTTATCTAGAGACTTACCAGGGTTTGACTTACCACTTGTTTATTGTGCTTGATGCTTCTTTCTCCTCATTGTTTTTGGTTGACTGTTGAACTTCTAAGTGGATGAGAAACACTGGTAATTTTTCGGTCTGTCCAACACCACCTTCTACTCTACTCTGCTGCTGATGGTTCATAGATTAAATTTAATTGTTGATTTTTTTTTTTCCCTGCTGTTTCATCTACTGCTTGAGAGTTCTAAAATGTACTTTGATATGAAATCAAGGAAATCTTGTTTACCTTCCTGCCCTTTGCTCCTTCTGAAAGAAAATAAAATGAAATGTACATTTATCTGCTTCTAGGCAGAGAATGAAAGGCTATGTGCTTTGGTATATTTGGGGTTTTTTATTTTATTGTAGTTGTAAAGCAGTCTGTTCAAAAAGCAAAACAAAAACCAAAACCAAAACTTGAATAACTTTCAAGGAAGGCTTTCAATGAAGAAAAGACAATATTATCTGGAAATAAAGCACAAACCTGTCTTAACTGATAATGGAGAATTCAGTGTTTCTTCTATAATGTGGAAGGCAGAACCATGTTATGAGAGTGAAATAAAATACTCTTTGTATTCTTTTTACCACTCTATGAAAGCTCTGTGAACCAATGAAAGAGCCATATAGTTTTCTGCCCTTGTCCTTTGCTAACTGTTAAAGAAAATTAGTTTTTCTTTCATTTCAAAGGAGACTTCAGAAGTTTAGACAATGTCTGCAGTTGTGATTGAGGGGTGAACCAGTTGAAAAATTCAGTACTTAACAGGACAGTGTGTGAACCATCAATAACAGAGTGGAGTCAGAAAACTTCCTGTGTAGGTGACTCCACAGTACTTACCAACACACTTCCTTTTAATGTGTGTTGGAAGGTGAATGTGGTTTGTGGAAGATGTTTAACATTTCCTTTTCAACCCCTTAGTTTGCTACTTTCCTAGGCATGTTTTAGGAATATTTTGAGGTAGCAGCTGTAGTCCTGCTGCGCTTTAAATGAAAGGATTATTTTATCTAGATGCATACACAGAGACCAGAGGGAAAGACAATAATAATGATCTGCTATTGACAGTCATGAAAGATCATACCATATGGGAGCTTAGAAACCACTGAAACCCTAAAGGCAATACGATCAAAATGTGCAGCCACTCAGTGCAGGCAATACATGTTTAAATTAATTGATTTCCTTCACCCCCTTTGCAGTAACTGTTAGGCTTAGTAAAAAGCAGAGTTGTTCCATTAGCTTAAATCGTTGCTATTGCTTAGGACAGAAGGCTGTAAAAGGTGTCTTAATGACCAGGGTGTCCTCTCAAGACTGGACTTGGTACTACCAGCTTACATTGTTTTCTGCCATTTTGGCTGTGTGTTGGTCTCTCTTCTAGGATGGCCTTCAGCTGCATTGCATTTTGACCTTACACCTTTTGTGATAAGGATTGCTCTAGCTGATGCCCAGATACTGCAGTGTTGGGTTGGGGTGTTAGCCAGGCTTGCTGAGTACTAGGTTATGTGTTCTACCTCTTCTGTTCAGGGTCTTCCCTCATGGTTGGAAGCAGTTTTCTGATTAAATAATAGTTAGGTAAGCAAAGATCTAGATAGCAGATCTAAAGGCTGAAGTTCCTCCTGGAGATGAGGCATTTTTTGGCCCAGGCAGTTAGTGTTGCTTCACATCTTGGATAATAACACTGCTACATGAGTCTGCTGTTAGCAAGATGCTTGTCTATATTGTCTACATTGTCTCACTGGTAAGTTCCTGTTTTTCCTGAAAGCGGTGCTGGGGTAAAGTTCCCAAATTTTCCGTGGCCCAAGAAACAGAAGTGTACTTAAATTGGTTTTCTGGTTCACTTTAACCAGAATTCTTCTTCTTTCAGTAGAAGAATCTGGATAAATGCCTGGCTTAAAAAGACGACTGCCTACAATTTGTAGGGCTCAAAGTGTTATGCTGAACTTTGTTTTACAGTTCTGGTAAGGAAGTCAGCAGGAGTTTGATACAGAGTATTGATCTCTGTACTTGCACCCTCTAGCATACTCAGTCCAGACCCTTTCACTAGCAGTTTCTTTAGAATAGAAAATGAGATCTGTGTGTCTTGTCACTCAAGCACAAGAAGAGCCTAACCTTCCTCTTTGTTTTCATTAAATCATAATGTTGCAATTTTGTCTCAAAATCCCCTGTTTTCTTCATGGAAGCTATCCTCTGCTGTTCTTTGGAAATGGTTCCAAATAAGTGAGTAGTTAGTACTTAAAGAAACTGCAACTCCTGGGATTTTTACCTTATTGGGTGGGGGGGTAGGAGGGGAATCTCCTCTGAGATTTAAGCAGTATGTCTCTTCAGCTGGGACTGAATGCATCCAGTGGGCACTCTACTGCCTACTTGGCCTCAGAAAAAAAAAAATCTGAGCCTGTAATTAATTGAAAATAAGCTGCACTATTAAGGTAGTCTTGCCTGCTCCTGTGACTTATTTTTTTTCTCCTCTGCCCTCTTGCACAGACACAACTGTCTGTGGTATACTACTAGATTAGGGAATGGATCATCCCCCCTTTTTTTGTGTTTTTTTTCAATTCTGCACCATATCAAAACAATACAGGCAGTTCCAATACAAAATGTAATCAAGATACTTAATTCTGCTCACTTGCACAAAAAAGGAGTATAATATCTTGGTAAAATTCAGGAAGGTTTCCCTGTCTGACTTCGTTCCTCTCTGGAGACTGGTATTCTTTCTTTGACCTGTTCCATGCATATTTCAATTAAACAATTTGTCACAGGAGATATTTCAAATGGGATACATGTGCATTTAAATGAAAACAGAGGTATTTATAGAACAGACATCTTAAGTATGATTTCTTAATTTAGTCTGTTTGGGAAGCAATGCAGTCAGTGAAGTCATAACTAAGTGAGTAGCTTCAGCTGCTTTGTCTCAGCCTCTGGTGAGACTGATGTTGCCTCAAAAGCTAGCTTGGTTTTTTCTTGCTCACATTGCAGTTATCACTCACAGGTGTAGTATAGATCTCGATTACTTCTACACTATATTTCCTTCAAGCTTTCATTTTGCAGCACAGAGAACTTTTATAAGTGTGTAGAGGTACTGATTACTCAACCTCTAATACTTGGATGTCCCAAGTCTTAAATTTTCTAGGTGATTGACAAGTCCCAGGACTAGTAAAAAGACAATTAATGGGTTTATTATGCAGATTTGTCTCATTCTTGCATATCTACCGCTAACATAAAAATCCAAACATGTTCATTGCAAAAAAGTTAGTAAGACCATCCTCAGTTTCAAATGTACTAAGCAGCTGAGTATGAGCAGAAAACTCCCTTTTCTCTTTCGCCCCCTCCCATTATATAAACTTACCGTTTAAGTTCTCCTGATGGACTTGTGCTCTATACTTAATTTTCTCCACGCTTACTTTGACAAAGTGAAGTTTTGCACTTGTCCTTGCTTTCACCAAAAGTCCAGCCTCTTCTCTGTAAACAAATGTCTGCCTTCTGAGCTGGCCTTAAGATGAGAAGGGGGGGGAGTATTTTGCATTTTGACTTAAAAAAAAAAAAAGTTGTTCTGTACTGAAATGTTCCACAGAGTGGGCACAACATTTTTCTTTGTTCTACAGAGCTTAAAAAAAGGCCTAAGGGAACAAGGTACATAATGAGTAACCTGACCAGGCAGTGTCTAACTCATTTAAAAATCCTTAATTTCCCTAACTGGTGGGAACTGAAGCTCACTCGTTACAGTGAAGGTCATTCTCTTGGCTGAAAACCAGGCAGTTACAAAGTGCTGCAGTTTGGTCAATTGGGGTGAAATTAATCTCTTCTTTAATGTCTTAAAAGTTAGGCATCATAATTGTCTAGACTAGTCAACTACTTCATTTTCATTAGAGATGCAATGGGCAAAGTATCCCACCTCTTTTTTTTTCTTCTTTCTGAGAGGTCCTAGGCAGCAAATATAAATGCTTCACCTCTAGACTTATGATTAATTTTACTTGCAGTGCTTAATGAACGTTGATGAATGTCCTCTTTTGCTTTCTGGAAGCAATATGCGACTTTTTTTAGGCATACATAAAGCTCTGTTTCTTTATTTTGAATAACTTGGTTTCTTCGCCTGGTTCAGATAAATACAGAGACACCCTTCCTATCAAGCTTTCAAGTGGAAAAAGCATTGGAAAAAAAAAACAATGCAGAAGTAGGGGGAGGTAACCCTCAAACAGAGCAAGTAGTCTTTTGTTAAAGCAGATACTGAAAGACCATGAACCTTCAACCAAGCACAGGAAACAGATTAACTGTAAGAAAGGGCAAACTCTTGTAATTGCATTCATTGAAAGAAGGAACTTCAGGCACTTAAGTCTGAAATGGAAAAAAAATTGCATGTCAGATGCTATTCCTCTGCATCACAGTGAATGGACTAAAGAATACTTAAGCTTCTACCACTTGCCTCTCGTAGCTGTTCAGCTCAGTTGCAAACATTTTGCTGGAACGTCTTTAAGAATGAAGAATCTTCCTGGGTGGAAGTTCAGTCACTGACTCATCAATTCAGAAATACATAGCTTTAAAAATGGAAGATGGGAATTCAGGGTTTTGAAGCATTAATATCTTAAGAAGCTTTGCATGTTAGATTAGAAGTCCTCTCTAAGACATGACAATGTTCTAAGTAAGGAAAAGCAGGGATCAGCTTGAACACTGAGATATAACATGCTATATGGTTTACACAGCTAGGGCAGATGATACCTGAAGTTAGAAGGAAAACGGCTCATTCAACTGAATTCCTTTCTAAAAGTAGCTCACTCTTACAAGTTGATCTTTTTGTAGTATAGTACAATTTGTACTATTCAGCATCAAAAGCTTCTAGATTACAGCTAAAACTGTTTTGTCAATGTTGATGTTGTAAAACAAACTTGGTTTGAAGTGAAAGGAGATATTTCTTATTTATATTGGTCACTGCTGAGCCTGGAATGTGACTCTCAGCAATTTTGAATTGGACATGATTTTAAAATGATCAGGAATTAAAAGGAGGGCAGGTTGAGCTTCGGTTGAATTACATTAGATCTTGATTTTATGCATTTTTTCAGTCTGAAATTCTAAAATTTGGTTGTATTGCAGAGTTCTCAAATGTGTTTTTAGAAACCAAAGTAAGTTCACAGAAAACTGGGTAAACAATGTATGTTTAAAAATTAAAAAAGTTCATTATTAAGGATCAGACCTCTTAAAACCGTCATACTAATATTTAATATTCTGTCCTGTACTGACATCTATTTAGCTCTTATATTAACTGAGGTTAATTTAATTTAACAGTGAGAGATGGGAAGGTGGCTCTTCTTAGGAATAGGGAGGTGGTATGTGTTTTTAAAATGCCTGGCTTTGCAGTGTGGTGAGAACCATTAATGAATCACTGAAGCATTACTGTGGGGAGACTGATAGCTCAATGTTATTTGTCAGTATAGTGCCACTAGTCAAAAATACTGACATTAAGAATGCATGAGCTACTATTTCTTGTCCTGCCAACTGTACTGCTATAGTTGCACGGGGGTAGGAATGGGGTAAGTCCAGGAAAGTTTTAGTCTTGTGGAAGATCACAGGGGTGTTGAGTAAAAATAAGTTATTTTGAGATTATTATGTGATTCATAGGCAAGAACTCCACCAAAATTTTACATAAACCCTTTATAGTTACCTCCAGGTTACTCAGAGCTCTTCCCAGAGAGCGGGCAGTGACATGGGGGCATGTATGCCTATTTGAATGCTTTTGTTTGTTCCTGTATTAGAAGAGTGAAAGTTACTAAAGTTGAATGTGATTTTGCAGAACAGTTTATTCCCAAAAACAGAGAGAAAAACCAGGCTAAAAAGTACATGTAAGAGACTCCATTGCTTATTGTGCATAATGGTTTTTACACTAAAGGAGGAAAAAAAGCTGTTGCTTCGCTGTCTAGTAAAGGTATTTAAAAGCTTCCTCACACTATTGGCCTGTGACTTTGTTTTAAGGTAAACTTATTTCAGAGACATCTCTACCTTACCACCCATTACCATCATCATAAAGTTCCCTGCATAGCAGGGATACTTTTCAGGACCACCCTCTGACATGGTTGAATCTTTTGGTACATAAATAGAAGTCCTTCACTCCTATTAGAATAAGTCATACAATAAAAGGGACAATGACTTTTGGTGCATTGTCTGGATTGTGCACTATTTTTGGTGTTTGCAACATTATCCTAGGCTGTTTAGTAGATATCTTCTAAGGGCTAGTTCTGGTACCAAATGTGTTTTGTGGCCCATGAAAGAGACTTAACGTTGGATTATATTTTAATTCAGTTCCAAGTCCACTGGACCTAATCTGTGGCTTTTGAATTACTGTTGCTATACTTGAATTTAAAAATGAGTACTAGATGATGTTTTTCTATCAGAATGGTAGCTGATGAAAGCAGAGAATGCAACTAATATAACTTGATTTTTCAAAAATGCATTTTCCATACTGAAAATAGAAGAAAGATACTTTTAGTATTGTGTGACTGTGGCATTTCTAAATTTATAGCACTGAAATGTGTGTCTAGGCATGTCTGTGTTTTTTTTTTTTTTGAAAGCCATTTCCAAGCTGAAGTCCCAATGAAGCAAAGGGTCATTCAGCTAGTTCAAGATGTTCACCACTGCATATTCTTGTTCGGATGATAAAGGTGTTATCCCTGCTCCTAAGTGTGAGGTTAAAGAACAATAGATTAAACTGATCTTACCGTTACGCTCTTGTGCAAGAATAAAAACTGAAAAGTGAGTGCCCGATCCACTTGCCCAATCAGACTTTACTGTAGTTTCAGAAGAACTTCTATCCTCATACTGCCTGTTTCTAAACAAGGCCCTTGTCACTGTTATGTGCACCAGTATCCTAATTGTTTGCCAGCTATACGCTACGGAACTGTGTCCTGCCTTGTAGTTACAAAATTTCCTGTTCTAGAGCTTGAGTAATTTCTTCTATTCATTAGAATTGCTGCAGTTATGGTAGGTGCTGTGATTAATCTCTTTTTAATGAAAACCATCTGCTTAGCTAGTCATAAGGGCTCCAGATTCTTAGGACTTTTGAAATAGGTTGATATTTTTTATTTAACTGGAGGTGCTGAAGTACAGTGGACTCTCATGTCAGAAGTAAAAACTTAAAATGCCTTGTGTGCTGGGCTAGATAATTAGTCAATGGGGTAGTTGTAAGGCATGGTGTATATTCAGCAGTAGTGCATAGCATAAGTTGTGTTTCAATGTTACAACAAATACAGCATATTTTTACTTTGTTATAGTCTTTTACTTGAGAGTGCTGGAAAGGATTTCAGCCAACAATTTCTAGGAAGAGTTATGACTAGTTCTTGTTCAAACTTAACTGTGTGGAAACAAAGCAACAGAGCTGCAACTACTATACTGGTCTTAAATTAGCTTTCTTGACTGGATGGATTTGCAAATACATGGAGTTGTAAGGCTTTTAATGCTGTAAATTCTCTGGCTTTAGTAAGTAAAAACACAGTATTGAGAGACTGGCAAAGAAGTTGGTTAAGCAGGCAGTGTCAGTGTTCTGTGTCTCCTGGGCTTGGAGATCAGTTGCAGAATACAGATGCGGAGATGATAGCAAGCAGTGATGGTTAGTCAAATTGAGGAGTCTGTGTTCTTATCTCATACAAATGACTAGATGCTTCTTTTAAGTAACCTCACAAGCTTTAGGAATAAGCAGTTAGTATGGATGTGTCAATTGAAGTACAAACATACCTTGTATGTATAACAACTTTAATCATGTGTCTTGGGGAATTTGTTTTTTTTTTTTACTGTTGTGACTGGCCTCTTGTTTTTTATTAATGCCTCAAAAATTGTTTGAGGGCGGGTGGTAAATTGAGGAGGGAAAGAGTTTATAAATTGTGATCAGTCAGGTTGCAGCAAGCAGGCCTGTCTAAATACTACAGTGCCTCTATTGTCTTTAAATGTTTTGTGAAATCTGGGCATACATGGTTATCTGTTGCAAGTCATGAAGACAGCTGGTCTGGAGACATTTAAGAATCATGGGACTTAGATTACTTACACACCTGCATCACAGGGTGTGAAGACAAGACTGGTTAAGCTATTTCAGTGACATAGAGCTCTCAAATAGCTGGGTTATGAATTTTGGTCTGGATGATGGTAGATCAATCAAGTTCAAAAGATATTGGGTTCAAAATGTGCAGTTGTTGTTTTCGATCAGAAGAGAAGAAAACTAGGCCTGTCCTAGTTTAAATAGTGCCTCGTGAGCTAACTCTAGCTCATTGGAAGCTTTCATCTGCTCCTACTGCTTGTATTGCAGTAATGCTATTTACTCTGTTAGGATACTGATCTGGTGCAGAGCTTATTCTGCAGGATTTAGTGATTTAATTCTTGGCAGAATTATCAATTGTCCAGAATTAATTGCTATGAAAATACTGAAATTGGAGAAGCTAAATTTTCACTTCTGTTAAATGTGTTGCATTGTTTTAAATTTTTTTCCTTGCAGTCTCAACTACTCTAGCTTGCTTTTTAACAAGAATGATAAAATCCATCTTCTGTAGGCAACCCATATCTTTTTTTGAACTGAGTAAATCTTAAGCTGAAGTCTTCCTTTTCACAATAGGTATTGAAAGAATGAGAGTTTTCAAATATAGGTGTACCCTGTATGAAATAAGAAAATCAGAAAGATTTACGAACTAAATCAGAAGGATTGTTTCTAGAAGAGACAACAGGATTAAGATGATGGATTAGAGATGTAAAAGGTGGTGAAATGGTTAAACCTGTAGGTTCTGAGGGCTGGGTAAGTAACTAATAGCAGGTGGTGAAATTTAGAAGATCATGGGGTAAACCAATTTAAATGCCATATATACCATTGCCTGGGGGCTTCTTTGAGGTTGTGGGGGAAGGAGGTAGGATCATTGGCTTGTTTTCCACTGGAATCATATGCTCTGTCTAAATTCCTGGAATTAATGGTTTGTGGCAGCCTGGGACTGGCTCAAACTAGAATGGTAACAACTTAGCAAAAAGAAAATATAGAGACTTTAATTGCTTTGTTTGTGTGATTTGACTTTGCTACTGATTCTATTAGCCTCTGGAGTACAACATTAGAACATTTTGTTTGAGAAGATTAATCAGTTATGGTAGAATTCCTTTCAAGCTCTGCAGTTACAGCACCTTTGAAAAGAGCCAAGCAAGAATTGTGGTTAGACTGGGACAGGTAGACTGTGTGCTTGTTAAAAGCTGAAACACTTCATGTTCTTTGCAGGTCATGCAGTGGACCCCAGAAAAGTGTAGCCTTAATTAGGTGTGCAAAACGTTAGATTTTTATTCCAGTGAAGTAGATTTGCTTTGACTGCAGTGTGTCTATTTGGTTTGAGTGCAACTGCAACAACAAAAAAAATTTATAAGCACTGGCAAGCAAAACTTGAACATGCTTTATTCACGATACCAGTAAGCACTGTTAAAATGGAAATGATAATCAACAGTTGAGGGGTGTTTTTTGGGGGGAGGTGGTGGTGTATAAAATGTCTAGCTAAGCAGTTAGAAGGCCACTCAACGTAGCAGGATCTGTAATGATCCCTTTTCCCTTGACCCCTCTAAAGTTTCACAGCAGCTGGTGGAGAGGATTTCTAAAATGCCTGGTAAAGGATCAAAAAGTGTTGCTTTTGCAACATTGATGTCGCATGGTATAACAACAACACTGGCATAATTGTAGGATGCTTGAAGTAAGTCTGCTGTTTTGGGGTGAAAAGTGATCTTGATAACTTGAAACTGAATTTTATCACAGTTTATCATCACTAGTTGGTCAAAATTCATTTGCTCACTTCACACTTTAAAACAGCGTGTATGAACTTTCTTAGCATTGCTCTTTATGTCCTTCCAAAAAAACCCCAAAAGCCCTGAAGCTGTGGACAACTCATTTTATTAGTAAACAAGTTTTACAGTGGCTGTTTGAAACTAGATACCAGGGGAAACAAAAAAAAGATGTCAAGCTTCAGGTTTAGGTTTGGAGTCTAGCAAGAGATGTTAGAAAATATAACTCTATGGATTATTTGTGCGCATGTGGTGTAAAACAAGCAACAATGTGGCTTTCTAACTTTGCCCAACAGTTTGAAAATCACTTTCAGATCCCTTTTCCCTTACACTAAGCACCCAGTAAAAGGAAAGCAGATGATGTTGCCAATGGTAGCAGAATGAGATTATCAGGAAAGAGGGAGGTGGAATATATTGTATTATCCTAGTGCTGTCTTGTGTTCTGTTGGGATTAAATTGAAGTTAGTCAGCTGTAAGTATACTTCTGTAGTTCCATGGAAAGAAAAGGCAAAACAGCATCTGCCTTCATCCCTTCCCAGTACAAAACTAGTGCCAGCAACCTCGGGACAGAACAACACACTGGACCAACCCATCCTCCTGTGTTTACAAGCGTACTTCTGCAACAGCAGGAGTGAACTGGGCGATGATCCTACATGCAGCCTTAAACTATGGCAGAAAACTTGGGTGGAGAATAGGCAGAGCAGCCAAGCAGGGAGGCGGGGACATGCAGGAAGTAAAGGATCCCTGCACTGCCTCTTCTTCCTCCTCCTTACAGCTAGCTGGGCAGGCAGAAAAGGACACACTTGCCTCTTGCTTATATTAATTCTTTCTATTCAGTATTTGAGTGGCAAAAGCAGATATTAAGCTCAAATCTCTGCAGCCTCATGTACTGGACTTGGAAAAGTATAAGAGGTGTCAAACAGAAGACAATGCTCCCTTCTAACTTTGATGTCTGCTTTCCTTCTGCTGTGCGTTAAGTCCACAACCTAGTGGATTCCTATCGGAAACTAGCACCTAACTAGCTCTTTGGTGTGTGTATCTCTCTTCCTGATGGATTTTACAAAAAGAGAGATCTGTCCCGTATTTGTAATTGTTAATTCCCACTGTTGCTGCTCTCACAAGGATTGCACTAAAGAGGTAGGTAAAAATTTCAGCTCTATAGAATAAGTGCGTGTAGCCACAGGAAAGGATTTTGGGGGTGAATCAGAATTCTTGACAAATCTGCTGAACTGCTTTACATTTGTGTAGCTTGGATCTTCAGCTTTTAAACTTGACTGTACTTTTTTCCCTGTAATTTTTTCAGTGTAGTTTAAAATCCTGAACAGCAAGGCTGGAACACTTACTGCTTCTGCTATTTTCCACCTTTGTTGTTATTCCAAATCTAACTATTTTTTTAAATTTAGGATTGCTGAGGGTATGTAACACTTCCTCTGTCTTCATTTTGGTTTGGTGTAAAAGTTATACAGCACTGATCGTACCTTCAAATGATATTGTCAGTATCTCTTGCACTAGAACAAGATGCTAAACCACTGACCCAGTAATCTGGTGATCTAACTAATGCAAAATCCTACGTGTTTCTAGGCAAAAATTGTGAAGAGGAGTTCTGGGTAGCGTATACTTTGGTGTTTAAAGTATCTTGAAAATTTAGTGTTTTTAAGAGTACCTAACTTGCCTTTAATGGATCAAATAACCATATAAATGTGGATGTTGAATTTTGGAACGCACTTTTTTCACCAGATTAAAATCTGATAAAATCACAAACTTTACCACATCTAAGATCAGTGAAATATGAAATCTCTTCTTATGCTTACCATGAAGACTGTAAGATAAGTATTTAGTTTTGCATCAGTTGTGCTTTGTGCTACCTACATATATGCCCATATTTTAGAGGTGCTGTCAAAATGTAAGTGTTCAGTGGTTTTTATTTTAAGTTGGCACTTCTTTCCAAAGACACAGTTCTGCCCTTGTTAGCTATTGCATTATCACTTTCCTTCTGTAAGCCTGAGAGCTAGTGCAACAGTGTAGGGAACCAGACTGGGGGGCTTCATTTCACTGGAAACTGCAGGCTTTTTTTGGTTTGATTTCTTTCAAGTCTGACTGTGATCTGTGTTGTTATGCAGCTGTATAGATGTGTGTGCCGGCAAAAGGGAGGAAATGACACAGGTGTGGGAATGGGAGGTGGAGAACAGGAGACCGTTGCTTTCAGCAGCACTGCCAGTTCCTGCTATTTTAGATGGTAGCTTGAGAAAATGTTGATGACTTTCATGTGTGCCTGTTATAACTATCTACACTTTTTTTTCTCTGCAAGAGCTCTTCCTTCTATTTCTTTAGCAAACTCAGAAAAAATGCGAGTGAGATTTGGGTATTTAGTTTTTATTAAACTGCCACTGGGGAATAGGACTAGTAGATTACAAGATTTGAGTTGTCCTGTGATTCTTCTAAGGAGTTTGGGGACCAGGAGAGGCATATGAGAATGTGACCATCTTGCAGTAAGTGTGGTGAAAACCAGGAAATACTGAATGGCTTAGCATGTACTTTGAGTGCCTTTGGGTTCAGAAACTAATGAACGTATGCTTGGCTGCACAGCTCATGCACTCTTAAGGACACGTCAAGGTTATGTGAATTGCAGGGCCTGGCCCCCCTTTGGTTTCTCTGTGATGGCAGATTAAGGTGTATAGGCAGCTCTGGGTAGAAAAAGGTTCACTGATATATTGACTTTTATAATTCATAGTATCATCTGTCTTGTTATGTAAAATAGTTTGACACTTCCCCTACTGCTTGGAGGAGTTTAAAAAAAAAAAAGTTTTTAAAAGCTGATGGTACTTACCTGGCCTGAACTTCAGCGTAAGGGGTGTTTGGCCAGCACTGTAGACTAGGCTTACGCAACCCTTCTTATGGACTGTGGAACAAACTGAGAAATAGGTAGCTGCTTGAACACAGAATCCTCTGTTGGTTTTAGGCCCTAGTGTGAGGTTCTCTCAGATTTTCTGAGGAGCAGTTAGGAACATAGAAGCTACGCTGGAGGAGGCTGGAGGGAGCTTCTCTTTTTAACTGAACTCTTGGCTTGGAGTTCACAAAATGGGGTATTGTAAAATGGCCCTCGTGGAAGGGCCTGAAGATTTTGGACAGGTATTTAATTTCTTTCGGGATAGAGAAACACAGGGTAGCAGACCGAATTGCTGATTTTAAAATCTGTTCTTAGCTTTACCTTTTCAGGCTTTGTGCAAGAACAGAGTGTGTGGTAAAATAAGTAACAAGAAAACTCCATGTTCTAGCTTTGTTATGTTAATATTTTGCTGTGCCAGTTGTCTTACTCAACTTAGCTTTTTTTTTTCCTGAAAGGAGATTGTCACAGATCTGACATCTTCCTTTTGCTGCCACAGTGTAAATGAACATACATGCAGGCTGCTGCTATCTGGGGCTTAAGCTATTTAGGAGACTTAGATGTGTTAAACTTGAGCAAATTTAGATACAAATATATACAATAAGCAGTTGAATAATTGTTGCATAGGTTATGTATGTGTATATAGGAGAGCATTTAATTATGTGTAGAAGCATCTCTCTCTACATATATGAACCTGAACTTCTGGGAGCATTTTAAGGTTGGTCATAATTAAAGGCAGGGGTGTCTGACTAGTCTGCTATATGAGCAGAGACACATGTAAACAGGTACTTGATGCCAGTAGTAAACACTAAAACTAGTTTTATAAAACCCTGTAGAGTGTAGGGCTCTGCAATGTCTTGCTAGGGAGCTGGATATTTGTGATATGACCTGGTTACAATATTAAACTTACCCGTCCAAACTTCGGTCTGGTGTCTTATCAGCTGAGGCATTGATCTCCAAAAGTCTTAATGTTCAGTGAAGGTTTTAAAAGCATTACGTTAATGTTCACTGACTGACTGTGTGTCGGGGCTTATTCTAGTCACAATATACTCTTCAGTTCTGTGAATTTCAATTGCTAGAATTTCATAAGAGCAAATTTTAGAGCAAAGAAATAGATAACCAGAATGCTGTTATAACAGGAAGTTTTTATCAAGTGAAAAACTGTGTCTTTCTATAGTCTGGGGTTTTTTTTGTCCTTTTAAAAAATCCAGATAAAACACCTTTGTAAAACGTAGTGACAAATAGCATGATTGTCCACTGAAAGACTGAATTCTTGTGCTTCTGTCTTGTGTTTGCATTTGTTAAAGTTGATGTTGATTGTGCCCTCTCCTGGAAGAGTGTGGTAGAGAATATTTTAGGTAGTGAACATTTGAAGTCAATGTACTGCCATGTCTGGCCAAAGCTAAAAAGAAGTATCTAAATGTAGCTGGAAATTATTATCGTATTAAGTCTCTGTTCAGTTAAATGAAGGTCTGTAGTCGCAAAGGCTCTGGTTCAGAGACTTGAACCTTTCTGTTTCAGGACTTGTTTCCCACTGACAATAGAGGAAGGGGGAAGGGTCATGTCTTGATGTCCCCGTTTGGTGGGAAGCAGTATCGTTTAGGATGTTGGGAGAAGCACTTTCTGGTTACGACATGGATCATGATGCCTGTACTACTACTTCATTTATTTCTGTACTTTAGATTCAGTGGTTTTCACTTTTTGTTTAGTTGTGATTTACCAGTGACACAGGGCCAGATGTATCAAGTGTATGACTTCAGGATTGTTTGGCTTGAAAATGTGGGCTCTTCATATAACAGAATTTGAACAGGATTTCTTCATCCTCTCTCATTCTGCTGTCTTAAAAACAGAGTTTGAAGCTAAAGGCTGAATCAAGTAAAATTGAGTGCCAAATTTTGCTGTTGTGGACAATTGCCCCCAAAATAGAGCTTCTGGCCATGATTAAGTGATGAAGTTTGGCTCCTTGCCTGCAATGTTTTGCAGAATTCCCAGATGGTCATATCTCATGGCCTATTTGCTTTACTGATTTAAGTAGCTGATCATATTTAGATTTTATTTTGCTCTCCCCCAATGGCTTTAGCATGTATTGGAGAAAGGATTGCCGTGTGTTGTTGAAGGGCTTTTGTAAAGGCCTGTATTGCTAAGCTCATTTTCCTGAACTTACAACAGGTGATGCAGGAGTGTGGTTTGAGTATAGTAGGTCTTCTGGGGAGAGCTAAGATACAGGATAGTATTTTTTTTTCCTTTTCTTTCTTTAAAAAAAAAAAAAAGACAAGTTATTTAATGATCCAGTCAGATCATTCTGGGCGAAGGTTTTTCCTGTAAAGTCAATCTATGCCAAAATTACTTCATATAATGGCATGTTGGAAACATTCTGGGAAGCAGCAGAATCCTTTGAAGACTGTTAAATTAATCATGTGGGTTTGTGCATTAGTGTTACATAGGAAACATTTCCTTCCATTCTCAGTCCCGTCTGTGTACTCACCTCTAACCAGCATAACTTCCATGGAAACTAAACGGTTCTCCTGTTATAACTGAGAACCTAACTACGAAAGCCTTCTGTTATGGAAGTGTAGCTGAGAAATGGGGGGGGGGAAATGTTTGCAAAAGTCACTAACAAACAGATGAACAGTAAGATTGGGGTCAGATTTCTCTATAATTTGCACTAGTGGGGAATTCAGGCCAGTTATCTATTGAGTAAAAATAGTCTGTCTGTAAACACAATCAAAACTTAAATCAAGCGGGCCTTCCAGTTTCTCTGTTGTTAACTTATATGTTCCAGGGTGTCAAGCCAGCCAGCTTTGATAAAGTAGCAATCCCTGAAGTGAAGGAGATTATTGAGGGATGCATTCGGCAAAACAAAGGCGAAAGGTAAGTACTTTCTTTTCATATAGAGGTATTACTTGCTGAGTCTTTTATCTGTGATAATACCAGATCAAGTTAGTTCCTGGGGTCTTCTGTGTTCTGATGAAAGTTGGGAAGCCCGTATTACTTCTGCAGCTTCTATTCTTTGGTAGATTCTTATGCAATTACTGTTTTGGAGAACTAACAGTGTCAGGAAAAGTGCAAATGCTATAGTAACCATCCATGTCAGTTTATTCAGAAATTCTACTGCTTTTATTAAAACTTTGACCTAGTCAGCAAAATAGCAGAGGACAGCCCTTCCGGGTTCCCAGGTATTTGGATTCTTTGGTTGGTTTGTTATTCTGTAATCCTTTGGTTTTCCTGTCCCTTTGATTTTGTTGGCATTTTATGGCTGATTATTTTGAGGGCTCTTTCTGTTTTTTAAATTCTTGCTGCTCGTTTTCATCCACATTTTCAGCAAGATGACTTCTACTTGAAGTGATTAGCTTATACCATTACAGGAAATCTGTAACTGCTCTGATGGCTTATTTGTGGGGTTTGTTTTGTTTTCTGCTTTTACATAGTTGTTGCTTGCTGAATGTCTGATTTAAAAATGCTTCAGCCTTCAGCCCTCCTCTAGCCTCCCGCTATTCTGTTCAGAACTAGTTTTGTCACTTCATGGATGTTTATTCATCCCCTTCTATTAACTCTTGTTAAAGTTTTACATCTGATGGCATTGCTGTGTATTTTTAATTTCTGTTCTTTTTCTTAGTTTTAAACAATTTGTATTTTTTCCCATTTTAAGTTAATTTTGTGGCTGCACATCACTTATTTCTTGCCATTTAGTTTAAGCAGTTAACTTTTAGACTACTACTGTTAATGCTGTGCATATATGAACATAATCTTTTTTGTACCTTCAGGACAAAGCTTCTAATTGTGCCAAACAGAATGCAAGTTGAAGTGGTTCAAACTAGTACAAAATATGAAAGGAATCATGTGGTGCTTATCTAGTGCTGAATTTACTAGATGAGGCTTTTGATAAGATCTTGAAATAGACTGAAATACATACTTGGATTACTGTATTGATTTAGGGACTAAGGGTTGTGTGTTGGATCTTAATGTTCAGTAAAACCAAACTGTTTCTTCAAGGTTTCTTATTATTTTAGTTAATATATACCCTGTTCAGTTGGCTTAAATATGTTGGTACTTCTGCTGACCAATGTGTGATTTTTTTTTTTTATTTTTTCTGTAGCATTGTTGCATTTTGTTTCTCCATCATGCTTTTAAATAGAAATTTGAATGATGAGCTGTCAAATAACTCATGGGAGAAGCGTGAAACGTAGAGAATAAATTTGGGGGATCATCAGGCAAGGATATTCCTTAATACTTTATGAAAACCTAATAACTGTGTGTGCTTTCTACATTCTTTCCCAATATGCTAGATATGCTATTAAGGACCTCTTGAATCATGCTTTCTTCCAAGAAGAGACTGGAGTCCGGGTAGAACTAGCAGAGGAAGATGATGGAGAAAAAATTGCCATTAAACTCTGGCTGCGAATTGAAGACATCAAAAAACTCAAGGGCAAATATAAAGATAATGAGGCAATAGAGTTTTCCTTTGACTTGGAGAGAGATGTCCCAGAGGATGTAGCACAGGAAATGGTGAGTGTTGGTGGTCTTACAGAGCATCGGAAGTACTGGCATTCTCTGACAGTGAAATGTAGTCTGTCAGCCTTTGTATTTGCTGTTGTTACCATCTAGAAATAAAAGAGCTTCAGAAGTTTGTGAATGAGAAGTTAGTGCCAGAGAGTGGTAGCTTATATTGTAGCACTACGACAGTGGCTGTCTATGACAGTCTGAATTCTGTGAATATATCCTCCTTCAGGTGGAATCTGGCTATGTCTGTGAAGGGGATCACAAGACAATGGCGAAAGCTATCAAGGACAGGGTATCTTTGATTAAGCGAAAGCGAGAGCAGCGTCAGTTGGTGCGAGAAGAACAGGAGAAGAAACTTCAGGAAGAAGGTAGTCAGAAGCAGCAGCTGGAGCAACAGCAGCCATCAAGTGCTTCCCATGCAGGGTCAAAGCATCCCCTGTCTGTCACTGGTACTACTCCTGTCCCCACTACTTCAGCATCGGTTTCTACACAAGTGGAGCCTGAAGAACCAGAAGCTGATCAACACCAACAACTGCAGTTCCAGCAACCCAGTATATCTATTCTTTGTAAGTGTGTCAGTTGGTTTATTTAGGAACTCTTGCACTTACACAGTTCTCCCCCCTGCCTTAGAGTCTTAAACTTTTGGTGGGTATAGCAGTCAATATCTTACGATGTTGCTGTCTGCCATTGCGGTCTGCTGAAGAACATTAGGTCACTAGAAAGCACGGCAAAATAAGATGCATTCCTGTGCATTAGCTGAGCCAAGTCTTGGCACAATTCACGGTCTAGTGTCTTAGCACAAAATCATTTTCCTTTGTTTCAAGTTAATACACTAAATGAACTGGGGCACCTGAAGCATGAACACGTCCTAGTTTTTGCTGCCCTCCTGTAGGGACAGTATATTCTGGCCCTGCAGAAGGCTGTATACTCTTGTACCTGTGCAGTTAGAGCTATTAGAAACACTCATTTGAATCCTTGTTAACTTATGTTTAAGGTGGAAATGAGATTAATGTACAAGCAGTTGAGCTCATAATTTGCTTTCTGAAAAAAAATTTCATTATCTGTTTTACATCCTATTCATGAAAAGATGAATTAATACTCCCAACTTTTCCTCTTCTGCCATCCCAACATTTGAATCAGTATTTGAGTAATGATGGTAGATGAGAACTTCCATATTAGAATGGTGAAGTTAGAAAGCAAATTACTATCTGCTCTTTAGGTAATAGGGATTTTAAGTTCTCTACTATACCTACATCAGGTGCATCTGCCAGCAAGCACAACAGACCTGTTTTATATGTCTGTGTAAAATTAAATAAATAAAAATAATAATTAAAAACCCCTGAAAGATCATTCATAACAATGTGGAATTTAAGTTTCTATTTCTAGTCTAGTCTTTTATAGGAAGCATAGTTTACTATTAAGTATCTTCCTGAAGAACTCCTAAAATTACTGATTTTTTTCCAGAGGTTAGGGGAAGGCATACTGGTAAGGAATTACTGTACTGAGGAAGAAAAAAAAAATTTTAACCAGCTTAAATATTGCAAGAGGTAAAATGCTGATAAGGTCCATGTGACATGGTACAAACATCAATCTAATACTTGATTGATTATAATATGTTTAAAGTTGTGAATCCAGACTACAGTTCTTGAAATGCAGATTTTTATCTTTAACTTCTGCAGCTGATGGGACAGTTGACAGTGGCCAGGGGTCATCTGTTTATACCGAATCATGTGTGAGCAGTCAACAGACTGTGTCATATGGTTCCCAGCATGACCAGTCAATCTCAACAGCTGCAGTCCAGGGATATGCAGCTTCAGTTGGCCAAGTGCAGTCGCAGCAGCACGGAGGATATCAACCACCTGCAGCGGTAAGTCAGAACTTACAGTATTGCAAATGCATGGAATTATTTGATTTTGTATTTCTCTTGAAAGGTGAGAGGAAAGTCTGCCAGGCAATCTTCCATGTCTGTTTTGTTTTGCCTGTGATACAAATTCTGCATGGGAGTAGTAGAGGGGCTATTTTTGCAAGGTGACTGAGTCTGGGCGGGGGGAGAAGTGCAAGGGTGTATTTGTCTTTAAAGCTTTTATTTACTCTTGAGTGCACTTAAGCAGAATGATAGGTTAGGTTTTTTTATGGATGGAAGTAACATCCTCAGAACAAGACTATCTCATGAAAGTAAGCATTTAATCTCACTTGGGAAGGTGATGTGTGTATGTGTATATGAAGTTACCAGGGATCAAGCTGTTGGTTTGATTTGAAGAAGGGATTAGAGTAATTTGAGTTACTGTATAAGTATGAAATTGCTGTGTGTGTTCTGTGAGGCTTTGATTACAGATTCTGCAGGTAAGATTTTTTTAACTGTTATAGAATGCTGCATGTGAGAACTCCAGACTGAAAAGACCCCACACCCTTGTTCCCGGTTTTATTTCTAGCTTATGTTGATTTGCTCATCAGTTGCCGTGTGTATTCCTTTTCCCTTGAAAGTCTGCATTGGGCACAAATACTTTTCCTACTATGTTCATTTGTGTTGCCCTTTTATTTTGTGTTTTTTTTTTCTTGGTATGTTTTTAGGTCCGAGTATGAGTACACGCAGAAATCTATTCTACCTCTGGAGTAGAACTTCTGCTACTGTTATATTGTCTTCAGTGCTTCCCTTGTCGCTTGTTTTTTTTACACAAAATAAAAATCTAAGCCTGAGGCAGAGACATTATGGTATAATGTAGTAATATCATAAGGGAGAAGTTGTGACACTTAAGACTGAGGGTCCTCACTTTTTTTTGGTACCTGTGGCTGTAGGCTTTATTACAGAATCGTTGGTGGTACTAGCTTTTTGGAAAACATGCTGGTTTCACTCACAAGCAAAGTATCTCCATCTTTTTCAAAGGCTCTTAACCTGAAGCTTGTGGTACTGCTAGTCCTTGATCAAACGAGTTTTTAAGCCCTCTAAGCTCTTGTTCTGGGTAAGCCACGTTTTGGTGTGTGGGCATATATTGGACTAGAAGCCATTTCATTGTCTTGGGATGGCCAGCTTCCAGGTTGAAAGACCATAAACTTTTGAGAGGGGATGGGAGAACAAGTGTATGACAGAGGTATAGTCAAGCTGCTTAGTTCACTGCTAAAATGTGCTCATGCTCTATGATGATGACTAGTGGTACCAGGAGGTTGACAGAATGGAGTAGAACACTCCAGGAACTACTAACAGTTTGTTGGGAAGACAGAATGACAAAATTATATTGACAACTGGAGAATGGCCTTAAAAAGAAATAGAATGCAGTTCAATCAGGACAAGAACAAGGTTCATGTTTAAACAGCAATAATCAGCTACAGAAGTACAGGATGAGCAACAACTGACTAGGCAGCAATTCTGCAAAAAAAAAAAGGTCAGGAATTACATTGGACCACAAGCTGGACATGGTCAAAAACATCATGTTGTGAAAAAGGTAAACATCATGTTATGTGAAGTAGTTCTTCTGCTCTTGGCCATTGGTAAGTCTATCCTGGGCACCCTGCTTGAGAGAATTTGAGGGTGAATTGGGAGAGAATTCAAAGGAGAGTGAGGAGAAAAAAAAAACCACCAGAAGTACAGAAAACATGGTTTATGTGGGAAGACTGAAAGAGTTAAGCTGAACCTATGGAGGATGAGCTTGAGGAGAGAGAAAGCTGTAAAGGCTGCTGTAAAACAGGAGGAGGCTAATCATATGACAACATTGTTGTCAGATAGAATAAGAAATAATAAGCCTAAATTGCATCATGGAATTATTGTTTGGGAAGGTTTTTTTCTAACCAGCAAGGACGGTTAAGTGCTGCAGTCTTCATAACTGGAGATGTTTCTGAACAGGTTAGATAAATTGGAGTCAGGAATGACATATATAACTAGTCCTGCCTTGGAACAGGTGAAGATTATGGGTAAAGTATTTATTTAACCTTTTGAGTTCCCTTATGTCTCTCCCAAATTTTTGAGCAGTCTAGCAAGATTTCTCACATCAGAAATGTTTAATCTCCACTGGATATCTTGAGTTTTTTTCCCTGGAGGTCTGTATATGGTTTCAGTTATGTTAAGAAATTGTGGATTACACCCATAAGAGGCATATACCATTAGAGAAGGAAAACTTGCAGTTGAAGACTGCCTCTTTCTATTCACTGAAAATATAACAAAACACCAAAAAAGCAATAACAAAAAAAAAAAAAACCCAACCCAAAACCGAACCCGAACTCCCTAATACTGATTCTTCCAATTTGGTTGGGTTTTGACCTATGGCCTTCTGGATTGTGGCAAGATTACAAGATCCTGATGCTTTTATTGGCCCAGCATCTGGAAAATGCTTGTCTAAGACTAATTTTACTGAATTTTCCACACATTAAACCAACTTTTTTCCACAAATCATGTTGTAGAATGTGTAATGTTTAAATTTTTATGGTAATGTTTTATTAATAAAGAGCCAGCTGCATACAGTTAGTCCACTTAATGCAGGCAGGGAGGTGCCCAAGCAGAGAGACTGGTGAGGTGATATGTGTAAACACACATCCACTCACTAAACTAAGAATGAATGTTTGAAAGGTCATCAGTATCTGTTTAAGTTTTTCTGTTTGTCAGACTACTAGATGCTGTGAGTACATGCAGTATGGGCTGCATCAGGGGCCCCAGAGAAAATATTCTCTCCTGTCTGCTCTGCCTTCCACATGCTTCTCGTAAGGGTACTAGGGAACTTTTCGCACTGCTCAGTAACCTAAGGCAAAGTTGGGTCCTCAGAGGTGCACATAGCCTGTTCCCAGTGTGTGTTGGCATTCATTCAGCATTTCTCATATCTTCTTGCACACATAGTAGTCAGTATTGGGCCTCTCATTGTGCGTCTGCATTTCTTTTCTACCTCATTATAGTTTTTGCTGGTTTTGTTTTTCATTTTTTGAAGTGTTCAATTCTTAACTTTTGTTTTCCTCCTTTAGCCTCAACGTGGTCGTAGCATGTCAGTTTGTGTCCCCCACCTTCCTGCTCTTCCCTCTATGTCCTGCATCCCTCTCAGTGCTCCTTGCACCCCACCACCAGCGCTGTCTGCACCTCTTTCTCCTTTCTACCTTCGGACTGTCCCTGAAGAAACCTTTGCAGAAAAGCTTTCTAAAGCCCTGGAAAGTGTCCTGCCCATGCACTCTGCCTCTCCACGCAAGCATCGACGCTCCAGCCTGCCCTCCCTCTCTGTCAGTCCTGTATGTGTTACCATTTGCCTCCTGGCACAGTAAGATAAGTTATCATTAAATACATCCTGGACTTTGGGCGTTTTCAAAATGAGAAAATGAAGAGCTGATTCCCTATTCCTTATACTGTGCTGCTGGAACGTTGATCTTTTTTGGGAAGCAGTACACTTAAACATTATCAAACAGTGGCTGACCACTTGTTTTTTGTATTTTAGGATAGTATAAATGTTAATCACCCAGTTATACCACAGAAGGTAAAGGGAAGACTAGTTCTTATCCCCTTAAGTCAGAAGACCAGCTTTTTATTTTCCAAATTCTAAGCAAGCATTGAATGTTAATTAAGCCCTGCACAAAACAAGCAGCTTTTAAAGCTTGGTTGCTGTGGCTGGTTATTCTAAAAGCTTTGGCTAGCTGTGATAGTGATACTAGAAATTCAGAGTATTCTTTTGAGGATTTTTCCATAAGTTTTAATCAGAAATGCCACTTCAGCTGCTTCTTGATGGGAAGAAGCCATTGTTTCCTGTTTCTCAGAAGGCTAGATGCAAGACAGCTTGCAGGACAGGAGGTAGTCTATTTTCAGTTTTGGGCTTCGATTTACATGAAACAAATTTTGAGAAACAATTCTCTAACTGAAGTATGTGGAACTAGTTTTCAAAATTTAGGAAGAGTTCTTTATCCTGTAGGACCTTCTTGTTAATGTTGGTCAATATGGAAATTTGCTGCTGCTTTTCCAGAAAAAAGGGGCTGGGGAGAAACAGAACAATGTGGAAACAGCAACTTGCAAAAGTCACACATGGCATCTGTCTTAAAGACAGTACATTTGCTACTGACTCTTGCAATTTTTTTTCCCTTTAGGGTTGATAATTCTTTGTCTCTCAGCGTACTGTAGGCAGAGATGAAAAAATGCAGAATTACAAAGTTGTTTGGTATTCTTACATAGAACTTGCTTTAGTGAAAATTTCCCTACAAATCTTAAATAAGATGAGCCTCATCTGAACTAGGACATCAGATGGAGTGGAATTGCCTGCAGACTCTGCTGTTGCTAAACCTGTGAATGTTTTATTGTCCAGGCAAGAGTTAGGTTTGTTTCAGTGAGTGCTAATTTCCTATGTGAAAAGGTATGATCAAAAGGGATCACACACACTTTTTTTCATCTGTGGGCTGGAATGATTCAATTTTGTCTCATAAAAGGTTTCTCTTTAGCTCTCTGGATTGCATACAGAACACACACCTGACAGGATGCTAGCACTGTGGTTTTTGCATTGGATAATATTAAGATTTAATGCCATTTTAATTTCTAAATGCAAAGTAGAGGCTCTGCATTGTTGCTGCTATCAAGTTCTGAATTTTCAGATTCCCCATATGGCAGTAACCTCAGGGGTTTGATTGACTTTCAAGCACTTATCACAATAGATAGCCCATGACAATAAATCTCATTCCATTTTTGGGAGCAAAACTGGTTTATTTTTGTGAATTATTGGAATTGGACTGGAAAAGCAGCTCTAACATAAGCAAATGTTTCCATTTGTCGCTATGCCTGCCATGGATGTATTTAATGGATATTTACAACTCACCTAAATTTCCTAAGTATTGTATGTTTTTGACCATGAATTGAGTAGTCATTCTATAAAGTTACTTCACAGAACTGCCTAGTGAACTGTGCATGTTGATGTGCTTTCACTTTTAATGTATGAATTACTTGTCTTGTTCATGTCAATACAGCCTCAGCATCCGCGTGGGGGAACACCAACGTTCCCAGATTCACAGATATTTTTCCCAACCGTTCATGAACGGCCGGTGTCTTTCTCGCCACCACCTGTCTGCCCGCCGAAGGTGGCAGTTGCTCAGCGGCGCAAGAGCACTTCATTTTTGGAAGCCCAAACTTGCCACTTCCAGCCATTGCTGAAGACTGGCCAGAGTTTAGTTCCACCTGGTGGTAGCCCCACCAATTGGACACCAGAGGCATTCGTTATGCTGGGCACAGCAGCTCAGAGAGTCAGTGGAGAGCCTCTGCATGTGCAAGTTAATCCTGTATTTGAGCCAGCTCCTGTACACAGTGACTATAGATCTGGACCAACTCCTCCAGAGGATGCTCACTACAGAATGCATCCAGAAGCTGTATATTTGGTGGGCATGCACTATCCATCACAGGTATCGGAGCAGTATGATCAAGTAGCTTATAACTCTCATGCGACTGAACAACACTTGAAGCAGGTCTCTGAGTCAAACCATGGGCAAGGTGGTCCTCCACAAAGCTCTGTGTTCGACTTTCAATCGGGGCAAACATACCTGGCAAGACATGTTCAGAACCTGAGGCTGGATTCTGGGATGGGTCCCCTTTCTCCATTATCCAGTGTTTCTGCTCCTCTGAGTGTAGATCCTGCTCAGATGACGTTCCACCAGGTATTTGTTCCGCACTCTGCCCCGGCTGTGCTCTCTCACAGTGGTGATGGCAGAGCAAGCTGTGTCTTTGAGTTCCATGTGCACACACCGACTTCTGCTCCAGCAGAAGGGGCAGTTTTACCCCAGCGGGTCTACAGAAGTCGCCGGGGCTCTATGGAGACCAGTCAAGAGGAATCCACTCAAGGCATAGGGTCGCATGGTCGGCTTCAGCCTGTGACAGAGGAGCAGTATAACTATCTCGGTCCTGAGTTAGCAGGTCCCAGAGGGGGCTCTGCCAGGCGCAGCTGGCCGGAAGGAAGCCCAGAATACTCCAGTGATTCCTCACAGCTGACTTCCTCTGACACTGGCGATTTCCAGTCTCCTCCCCCTACAGGGGGGTCATCTTCTGCTTTTGGTTCAGACTTCTCATTGCCCATTGTTCAGCTGCCTCAGAAGGTATTGCAAGAGTCGCAGCTCTTCATCTGCTTCCCCCAGGGAGCCTCGACTCAGCAGGCCTTGTCCACCTCGCTTTCATCAGGACCACCTGCACTCTATCCTCAGGTTACAGGAGCAAACCCTTCCAGAATTTCTCTACTCTTTATAAGTCATACCTTGCACTTAAAAGGGAGCCTTGCTCTTAGACTTGTTCCATGTGGTTTGTAATATTAGCATTCATGGGGGTGTCTTTCCACCAAGTCAGTAGTATACTAGGATCTCTTGAACTTACCAGGTTGCAATGAAATAATGAGGCATCAGCAACCACTTGGTCTGTGTTCAGCTTCGGCTGAAATATTGGTAGGGCTTTTGTGCTAAGGGTAACAAATGGTCAGTGTTCCTCCTGGGACTAGTTGTTCTTTTGGCAAGAGAGAGGTGGAGTACCAAATTGGCTTTTAAACAATGAGTTTAATGAAATGTATCTTCTCCACAGTTTGAATCAGCAAGTGATAGTAAAACTTGCTTTGTATTTTTGTTCCTGCTCCTTAGCCATTTAATGAGAATGTGTTATTTGAAGTTGAACTTTCGTATGAATAATGTTTCATTAGGTAACAACAAGGTTAATTTGGTGACTGTCCAAAATGCACGAGCTTTTTTCTAGGCTTGGGGGAAGAAAGTGGGAAGAGAGGAATGGAAGGAGCTTTATTATATATGTGTACACGGATTTGGAAATGTACTTGCAGGATCATTAAAGAGACTAAAAAAGCTGAGTGGTAAATCAGTGGCACAAACAACTGTTGCTAATAGGTATTGCTTCCTTTTAAGCCTAGAATATGGTGTCCTTTTTAAAAAGCAAAATTTGAGGCCTGAAGCTTAGTTTGGAGGTACATGTTTTATCAGCATATATGGTATTTGCACTTCCTATAGTCAGTAATGCATTTGTACACTGTGACTGTGAGGTGTATGTGTCTGCACTTGTAGCCTGAAACTTTTCATAAGATAATTTTTTATGAAAAGAGAGGATTTACTTTAAGTAGACTTCTCTTATTCCTTCTGTTCTTGGAATTAGGGGCGCTCTGACATTTTAGTTACTGGAGTATTAGCAACTTTGGGATTTGTGTGAAGGAACTAGAGGAGAATCTTTTTGCTTTTTGTGGTAAGATCAAGAACTAAGTATTTAAGGCTTTCTGTATTATAAGATAATTTTTTATGAAAAGAGAGGATTTACTTTAAGTAGACTTCTCTTATTCCTTCTGTTCTTGGAATTAGGGGCGCTCTGACATTTTAGTTACTGGAGTATTAGCAACTTTGGGATTTGTGTGAAGGAACTAGAGGAGAATCTTTTTGCTTTTTGTGGTAAGATCAAGAACTAAGTATTTAAGGCTTTCTGTATGGGATAATAAAGGTGTTTTATTAAAGCTGAAACAGCTTTAATTACTAATCTAATAGACAGTAATTTCTGTGCTGTAGGAGAACTTGTGGAGTGAAGTTGCTATGCAAGAAGTTTGAAAATTACTTGGGGATTGTTTCTCCATAAACCACCTTTGTTAAACTTCAGGAGGTGACTTCTGATGGATGTCAAATACATCTGGAAAACACAATAAGGGATCATGATTATTTTACAGAATATAAGTTCTGGGATCTTTTATCTAATTCACTAAGAAATCAAAATTTGAAGCACAAACTTGAGTCAATGTGAACAGATGTTACAGCAGTGGGATATAGCACACGTTTAGATCCTAGCCAATAAGGGCCTTAAGCTTCTAAAACAGCAAAGAAAAAAATGGTTCTTTTCATTGGCAGTCTGCTTTCCCCAAAGTTTCTATAATTAAAAAAGTATATAATTTTAATAAACTTGTTCCTAATAAGCTTCTACAAGCTGAATGATCACGGCATTAAGGAATTCTAGTAGATCTTTCTGATATGATACATATGCACCAGATATGTTTCTTACAAAGGCAGTTCACCAAAGTGGTGCATGCTCAGGGAGCTCATCTGGAGGTCTTTGTCTAGTTGTCTCCCAGGATCTGATAAAGAAATATAATGGTCGTAAAAATAATAAAATTCCTGGGATCTGATAAAAAATGTCAGCCACAAAACCAATAATGAAAATCCATTCCATTTTCCTCTACATCTTCCACGTTCATTTGTATGCCACTCATCCATTTTTTTCATTGCTTATTCATTCAAAAATTCTGTCTTAGCTAGAACGTGGACCCCCAGATTCTTCAATATCCAATTCTTGGTGGCCTTTGAATGGTAGTGAGTCTGGAAATGATTTCTAGCTTGTATTTTGACATGCCTCTCAAAGGGAATTCATAACATGGACATGTACTGAGTACTTTGTTATTCGTCTAGAATTCTGTATATCTTTGATTTTTTTTTTTGTAACAGATAGTTTTATTTCCTTCTAGCCTCCTTCTGTCTCCCCACCTAACTGTGTTTAGAACACATGTAAAGGTAAAACTTAATGCCTGTATTTCCAGTTACCATACCAAGGCATCCTGCTCTTAAAGCATCATCAGCGGAAGAAGCAGCTGGTAGGCTGATCTGTCTCATGGTGAGGGGCATGTGGGTTGCAAAGACTTTCTGTATTCATTGTTTTGGAAGACTTAAAATGGAGTTCAGTGCTTTTCCAGATTGCTCTGTTTTGTTCTGGTTGTCGTAGTGGAATTTGCCTAAAAGGACTGGTTGTCCAAAAGGACAGCTAGAAACCTGTTCCAACCAGATCATTCCAGGCAGAAATTATTTTACCTGCCTGCTGCAGAAACCATAGGGTTTTTAAAGCTGATTCTCTCTTTTTTTTTTTTCTCCTCCAGACACAGGTGCAAGGCCAGTCAGCCTCAAGTAGTGCATCGGTGCCATCCCAGCCTACCCAACACACTCAGCAGGTAAGATCACAGTCCCTAAACCCAGGACTAAAATACTTTTAGTGTAGGATTTTGATGACTCACTAAGAGCAGCTGACTACCTCTGTCCCTCCTTCAACCCATAGTTTTGGACAAAAGCTAAGGAATCCTCTGGTTCTCACCCAGTCTAACATGCTATGAGATAAGTCTCAGAAAGTCAATGAAGTTAATTTTTAGAATCGTGTTAATGCTTGTTTTCACGTGTCTGTCTTCCCCAACTTGCACCTGAGCTTGCAATGGAGGTCCCATTCAAGAGGAGGCATGTCAGGATTTGCAAGTTAGACTGTCTAAACAGGCAGACTTCATTCTCATCATTTCTTCTAACTGGAAATAGTATCTTCTGCAACATCCTCTTCTCTTAACTGCTTTTTCTTCCTTTATAGAATTTTCATTCTTGTTTTCACAGGTGAAGTAATTCTGTTGCAAGATTTGGTGCTGATAATGGAGTTGTATTAGTAATGCTGATAAGTAATTGCTAAATCTTAATTGACTCAGCATATTCAGAAGAACCACTGGTGTCCCTTATGAGGGAGTAAAAAGTAGAATTTAAATAGGATATGCTTTAAAAAACTTCTGTGGGGGGAAAAATAACTTCTGCCTCTTTTCCCTACTACAGAATGCACAGCAGCCAGCCTCTTCCCAACAGCCTGGACAGTACCAGCTGCAGCAGCCATCAGTTTCTGCTGGTGCCACTCCCACACAAACTGTCTCTCAAACTCAAACTTCACAGATTATGCCAATGCCTCAGGCAGCAGCTGGGTCACAGGTAAACAAAATTCTTCTTTCTAGCAGAAGATTTTTTTCTTCTTCACAGCTGACAAATTCAATATGCTGCTACTTTCACTTTTGTCATCTTTTCTAATGGTTCCAAAACATTCATCCAGTTAATAATATTCTTAGTGTACAACTGTCAATTTTTTTGGAAAATGTGTTGGAAACCCTTTCTTTCACACGTGGCAGTTGTGAGTAATTTGAGGGAGGGATAGCACTTCCATGCACAAAGATCTTTAAATTGTCAAAAATATCATGAGGCATATTGATGAATGGTGTATTATGAATGGATTTTCAGGAACTTGTCATTTCTCTGCTTCCCATCAATGTCTATCTTCTGCACCATTATGTGTGTAAAACATGTTCACTTATTTAGGTAGTGAACCATAAGGACTGCCTTCTCCACTCTGTCATCTTTCTTATTCAGCTCTTCTCCTTTACTCCCTGGTCAAGAAGCTTCTGTTACTGAGTATTACTTCATTTTGGCTCATATCTCTATCTTGAACATGTGAGCCTTGATTTTTGTTTTTAAAATTGTTGTTTTGTTGCTTGTTCATCTAAACTGCCTTTCTAGTTGCATTGTTCGCTGGCTTTAATTGACATATCCCCTGCCATTCTCTGAATGCTGGCACAGTGGCTTTTCGTTCTCTGTTGCTTTAGTCCCCATACCCAAAGCTGACAGATTTGTTGAAAGATTTGCACTTCTTTCCTGTAAGAAGGCAGGCTTGGCTCTGGGGACAGTGTTGAGGGGAATTCGATTCTGTTTATGCACAAGTCGGTGCTTCAGGATATTCGAACGTTGGTTTTTCACCCTCCATGGGTGTCTGTTTCAAGAGCCTGTTAAGTTCTTCAGGGGAAGTGTTGCGAAGTGAGGACCTTTTGGAACTCCAGCCAACTTCCCAGCCACTCTGCCAACTGTGCTCCCCACCCACTTTAACAGAGTGCTGTAACGTGAATAATTCTTTCTTTGACTAATGCGTAAAAATTCTGCTTTCTGCAACCCTGCTTTAAAAAAAAAAAAATCTATCTCTATTTTCTTTACCTCCCCAGCTTCCTGTTTCCCAACCAGTGTCGATCATCCAAGGCGAGCCTCAATTACCTGTTGCAGCACCTTCTCTCCCTCAGCCTTCAGTTGCCCCATCAGTCCCCATTGGCTCTCATTTTCTACCCATGGGACAGCCCTTGCCAGCTTCCATGGTTCCCCAGTTCTCAGTCTCTCAGTTGCCCGTAGCAGCTCCTCATGTGTCAGTGGCTCAGCCAGGTTTCCAGTCACTGCCCATTTCGATGGCAGCTGGCATGAATCAGCCATTGCTCACACTGGCAACGTCTGCTGCGGCAACCGCTGTCCCTGTGGGATCAACCGTTGTCCCTAGCCAGCTTCCCACACTGATGCAGCCTGTGGCTCAGTTGCCCAGCCAGGTTCTCCCGCAGCTCCTGCAGCCGGCTGTCCAGTCCGTGGGATTGCCAGTCAGCATTGGACAAGCTGCTGAAGCTTCACTTCCTGCTGGAGATGCTCTTTACCAGGTATTGTTGCAAGCCAGCAGAGCTCTTCTCCACATTTTTACCTGTTCCTCTAAGGTACCAGATCTGAACTATGTGCCCTGGCCAACTCACTTCTCATAAGAGAGCCATTAAGCCACGAAGATGAATTCTGTTGTGCGGTAAAGGACCATTTTAAGGATGGGATAAAAAAGAAAAAGTCCTTGGACACCCTGGTGTTTTGATTTTTTTATATTTGGCAATGGAATTTGTCTAAAATGACAGAATCATAGTGCAGGACTTTGGTCAACCGCTGTGTGAAAGAGGACAGCTATATATCCAAGAGATTGTCAACTTGGGAAAAAAAACAAAACCAAAAATTTTGATTTTTAAAAATGGGGGAATGTGTGTTGGAAAGAAAATCAATGGCAGCATATTCAGCAATGTCAGTGTTTCATTCCAAGTCTGGGAAGGGGGAGGTAGGGAGGGGGGACACGGACTTTCTAGAAATGTCAGATGGCATGGATCTTGAACATGATGTAAGTACCTGATGCTAGTCATGAAATGCTAGACTGTTGGGCACAGACTGCTTCTGCTACTTTGTGCGATCACTGTAAAAATGGCAATCTGAATAGTGACAAAAATAGCGACTCAGCATATGATTGTTCTTCTAGAACAAAAATTGTGTAGCTGTAGAAATATCTGCACTGGGATTATAAGGAGAACAGAAACAGTGTGTAGGAATGTTCCTTGGTTCCTGGGTCAGCTCATCACATCAGGACAGGAAGAACACAAGAGTGCTTTTGCTATTAGTCTGAAGAATCAGCAGCAGTTGCATAACATCTTCTGAGCAGTAGTTGTTCAGCCTGAGAATTCTTCAAACTCATTTCAAGTCTTGGGTCTTAAAATATTAAGCCAAATAGGCAACTGCAAGAGTTGGGAGACGAAGATTGTTTTGCCTAAGACTTGGAACTTTGAGTGGGAATTTGCTTGTTCAAGCATGATGACTCGCAAGCTGAGCTTTGGCTATGTGAGCGGTTTGCTCTGCTTCTCTGGGAAGATAGTCTTTGGGAGTGCTTGAACGGAAGGTTGGAACAAGCCCCTGAAACTGATACTTTTTTTACTGTCACTTCCTATTTAGCGTTGACATTCACTAACTTGACTCCCTCATTTCTATTACAGGGCTTCCCATCTCGGCTGCCACCTCAATACCCAGGGGACTCGAATGTTGCACCTTCCTCTGCTGTGGCCTCTGTTAGCATTCCTTCTGCTGTACTGTCCCCTCCCTTACCCACAGATGCAATGGCTCAGTCGGGCTATCTTGCTCCTGTTGTGCAGCCATATGTGGAACAGAACGTTTTAGTTCCCATGGGCAGCCTAGGAGGACAGGTTCAGGTGCCCCAGCCTTCAGTGAGTTTAGCACAACAGGCCTCATCTGCCTCCTCGCAGCAGGCAGTTTTGGAGGTAAATATGTTGAATATAACGTAACAATACATTTAGGGTGTTTGAATTATGCAACAGTGTATGTGTGTGTGGAACTAATCCCGTCCACGCTTGTTTTCAGTTGGAAATTAATATTTGAAATGACCTTTTTCTTACAGCAGAATGTCATGCCAATGTGGGGACCTTGTTGCCACTGGCTGTTCTGTTGGGAAGTGAGTGCATCCTGCAGGCAAAAACCTGTTAACACTTCACTTCTTGCTAGTACTGTAGAACATTTTTGCCATATCAAAGACAAATTGCAACTGATAGCCTTTGAGAATCTGTCGTTATGCCTGTTCCCTGCAGTGTTGTTCTTGCTAGGGAGAATTTGAATTGTCTTTGTCTTCTGCATTGGCTTACCTTTTGCACATTCTGTTAGTAAGACTATGGCTGCATGGCAAACTGTAGTGACACATAGCAGTAGAAAGGATGGCTGATCTCCTTTCCCCACCCCTCCCCAGATGATGATTTGCTTCACTGCAGTTTGCTCTAGAATCTGTTGTGAATTAGAGCTGTCTAGATGCCAGCTGTTTGAAGTTTTAGAAAGGTCATGCTTTTAGCTTTACAACTGATTTGGGAGGAAACATTGAAGACTACTGGGTTACTTAGAAAGGAACGGTATTCTTTGGGGGGTTTCTTGATGTAGGTTTCTATCCATAGGGTACTCAGGGAGTCTCACAGACTGCTCCTTCAGAGACTCTTCCAGCAACACAGCCTGCTCAGTCTACCCCTTTGGTTTCCTCTATGGATAGGTAAGCATTGTTTTCACCAAACTGAGTTTCAATTTCATGTGTTAGATTATTCCTCCTTGGGTGATCTTTAGGTATCTCTTTGCACCAGGGATTTTTTTTTTCACTGAAGGTGTTCTTGAGGATGTGAGGAAATAAACTTCCTAGAGGAAAAATAGGCTTATGAGAGGTGGAGTAAGCTTTGATTTACAGCAGGGTATGGAGAGAGTAAATAGGATTGTGTATAGTGATTTAACTTGTGATCCTTTTTCATTTGTCATGTCACATGGATCATAAGGGATGTTTTTCTGTTCTTTTGGCACTTAAACAGAATTTAAACTCCAAATAGCTTGAAAACCTGTTCAGAAGATGCATTTGTACAACTCAGCTTGCGAGGGATATGTAGCTAAATAATTACTATTAGGGTTGCTTGACTAGCAATTCTAAGTGTTGACAGGACTCTTCTCCCCTACTCTGTGATTAACAGACATCTACTGCTATCCAGAAGAGAATACCATCTGGTAGGGTAGTGTATTGTTGCAGTTATGGAGAGCATGGATACTAATGTAAAGTTGCCTTTTTTTTAGTGCGCATTCTGATGTTGCTTCAGGATTGAGCGATGGCAATGAGAATGTTCCAGCTTCTAGCGGAAGGCATGAAGGGAGGACTACTAAACGTCATATGCGGAGGTCTGTCCGTAGTCGCTCTCGCCACGAGAAGACTGCTAGGCCAAAACTGAGAATTCTAAATGTGAGTATTTTTTATTTTAGTGACAGTTTGGTAGTGATGATGCCTTAGCCACCAGTGACTCCACAGGCTATTCCAGAATATTTGGTGTATCCTCAGAAAAAATGATGCTGTACATGGCACCATTTTTTGAGCTTCAAAAAATTTCTTTTCCTTTGAGGAATGTCTCTTTTGTGGTCTTGTTCTGTGCCCCCTCCACCCCCGCCAAGCACACAAGCTATCCAGTGTATTTCTTCTGCTTCTGGAGTCAGTGTTCCAAATGTCATCTACGAAGAGCTTTTTGGAGCATTAGATATGGCAAAATTGGCTTGCTTAGCCACCAGTGACTCCACAGGCTATTCCAGAATATTTGGTGTATCCTCAGAAAAAATGATGCTGTACATGGCACCATTTATTAGACTGGAAAGAGAGAATGTGTTTGTATTAGACCAGTACCGTTGGTTTGTCTCTGTGAGCTTTAAAGCACAAGTCTTAAATTCTCATGCTTTTTGTTTGAACTATTGTTTTCTTTGCTTTAGGTTTCAAATAAAGGTGATCGGGTAGTGGAATGCCAGCTAGAGACACACAATCGGAAAATGGTTACTTTCAAATTTGATTTGGATGGTGACAACCCTGAGGAAATAGCTTCAATTATGGTAAGATATATTTTAGAGATGAAGAGTTGAATCCATTCTTAATCACAGTAGTAATATAAGCAGTCTTATTTTCTCATTTGTGTTTCAGAATTGCTCTTCCTTGTAGCATGGCCTGTGGTCACCTTACTAGTACACAAGCACAACTAGAAACTCAGAGCACAGAGTGGTATACCAAATTGACAGTTAATATTGCATGCTCAGTTCACCTGAAAATTTGCATCAGTTTTTACCTTAGAATTGTGGTTTTATCAAGTAAATCTGCTTTTGTTTTTTTGCAGTCTAATTTTTTGAAAAACTGCAAACAACTTTCTGAAAGTGCCAGGTTAAACAAATTCTGTTTGCTTTTCTAAGAGCAAACATTGCTAGATCTTTAAAACTTATGCTTAAGCTTTGAGTTTTTTGCCATTGTTCTCAACTGAAATGGCAAGATTCTGCCCTTAAAGGAAGGAATGGGAATCACTTTCTGGTTTCTGAAAGTCAGTAATGACTGATGCTGCTTTTGACTTTCTCAACGGAGAAAAACCTCTCTATTTAATGTATAATAGTCAAACATAGAAAAGAACTTGCCCTGTAGAGAGACGTTTAAATGAGTACTGTGTAGTGTGGAATAGAATCTCCCTCCCCCCCCACCCCTTTTTTTTCTTAAACTTAAACTCTTATTCTTGGGCTGGTACAATCTGAATGAAACTGAGATTGTTTTAGTGTTACTGAAGCAAGGGGGGATGACAAAGCAGTATCTTCTGCCAGCTTCTTGTGCACCTGTGCAGCATTCATCTTTTAGCTTAGAGAGGTGGCAGAGTAATAGGTGGTGTGTGCTGGATTCATACCTGTCAAAAGGAACCAAATTAGTGACATGGGAGAAATGATCTCTTTGCCACTAATGGCTTTTTTCTGAGAAAGAGGAAGAAGTTGGTTCTTGGCTATGTATATGTATGGGCGGTGTAAAAAAAAAAAAAAAAAAG
>NW_008795252.1:1023468-1036686 GCF_000699145.1 Aptenodytes forsteri
CTAAAGTGATTATGGAGAAATAAGAGTATGGTTGATTTTAAAAACACAAACAAAACCAAAACCAATGTGCGCGCGCACCCCCCACCCCCACCCCACCCCCCCAAACAACAAAAAATGCAGAGATACTGTGACTGACAGCTTTACTTCTGTTTCATAGACTGTCTCTGAGAGTTTTACCATGCATTATTTCAGGAGACAGAATTTTCTCATGGGTCAGACCAAACTAAGAATGTCTTTCTAAATGCCAAGTGTACTTGTTTAAGCTTGTTTCCTCCAACATAAGCAGTAGAATGTGTTTTTATAAAGCAGTGTAATGTACTGAAACTAAATAGGCTGAGCAATCTTCCTCTCCCCATATTGGGAACATAATTAATACTTGCATTTACATACTACAGCCAGACTTTGAGTTAGCAATGCACAACCTGCATAGAGTAGAAGTTCTATATGGCACGGAAAGAAAGAAGCAAGATGAGTTCTGTGCAATACAGAATTTTCAATTTTTTTTATTATTGTTTCCTTTAAATGTGGCTCTTGCTGCTGTTCCTCTTATCTAATGTAATGTACATTAAGGCTGCTAATTTTAAACTTCACTGTGCTAAGCAAAGATTGAGGTGACCGTTTGATGAAGTGAGATTGAGTGTTGTTCCACAGCAGAGAGTAATCCAGGGCAAATACTTTTGTGCTGGAGATAATTTTAGAAACAATTGTTTTTCTCTAAGGTGTCACCATCTTTATCTTGTGCATAAGAGCAATGAAGGGAGGACAAACAGTAACACCAAAAGTAAATTATGGTTATTCAATATATTGTTTTGAAATAATTTGTGGAAAATTACTGTTGCTTTCTTCTCTTTACAGGTGCAGAATGAGTTTATTTTAGCAACAGAGAGAGACTCATTCGTAGAACAGGTACGAGAGATTATTGAGAAAGCAGATGAAATGCTAAGTGAGGATGTAAGTGTGGAGCCAGAAGGTGATCAGGGTTTGGAGAGTATGCGGACAAAAGATGATGGCTTCTTTCCAGGGTCACAGGTATGTAAAAGGACAGATTGCCTTAGCTACTTGTTTTTTCCATTTTGGGTGGTATGGTTTTGTGAGTAGAGCTAGCTAGAAACTGAAACTTTCTTTCGTGAGAAATATCAAAGCTTAATAATGAAATGAAAAGACAGAGAAAGCTTTATATCAGTGAGAGCCAAAAATTCATTTAGAAAGCTAAATAACATAGACCTCTTGCTTTTTGACGTGTTCTAACACTTCCGAAGCTGCTGAATCTCCTAACAGTCCACTAAACAGACAATCTTAAATGCTGAGGCTTCTTGGATTTGAGGTTATTGTGGGGTAGGACGCTAAAACTCCCAGCCCTGTGCTGCTTGCTAAACACTGAGAGCCTGGACTCAGCCCCTCTACCCAGTGAGCTACTAAGAGATTGGATGGCTCGGTTAGGAAACACAGGTTTTGAAACTGGTTGCTGGGAATAAGAAGGGGTGACGCTTCCTGAGTCTCTACCTTATTTCCACCCAGAACTAGTTTGAAACATCCATTTATCTGCGGGATGTTTAAGGAAATTAGTTGGACTGCCTGTTAACAAGAGAGTGTTTAGATCAATTTGTTACATTGATGGTCACTAAGCTGAGAAGCTCCAAAAGCACTGTAGCTGACACTTATCTGGGCAGAATTCCACTAGTTTGGTAACGGTGCTTGGGTCGAAGGTACTGCTTACCTTAAATGCCCACATTTCAGTAAGCTAGCATTTTAAGAACTATCTTGTGGGTTTCTGTTTCAGAATAGAACTTTAAATTTTATCTTACTTTACAGAAAGGAGAGTTCAAACAGCCAGATCCTACATCTTCCATGCCACAAAGAATAGGTAAGTCTTTTGTGATTTTTTTTCAACAGTTACCTTTTTCTGTTTCAGCGGATGGGTGCAGCCAAGTTTTTATTTTGTATGATGGAGTGCACATTCCATATTGCAGGTTAGGTATTTAGTTACAGCCATGTATCACTAAACATCTAACTTCTTTCTGTTTAGGGGTTCCTCCTAGCTCCTTTACCCAGGTTGTGCATTCTGCAGGAAGACGGTTTATTGTCAGCCCTGTCCCTGAGAGTCGCTTAAAAGAACAGGGCTTTTTCACACCTGCTGTTCCTGGAGGAAAAGAAGCTCCGGATGTGGGTAAGTCATCTAAACTCTTAAAATCTGATGGCTAAGACACGTTCATCAAATCTGTGAAGTTAGTTAACTAAACTGTTCCTAAAGACCTCTTAAAGTACTTGGGGAAGTAAGGAACTGTCTGTGCTGATAAGAATTTGGGTGATACTATGCAGGATTCTCGGGGGGGGTGGGGGGGGAGCGGAAATGCTGATGGGCTGTCTGCAAGACTCTGAAACCTTAATTCTGTATTTCATTGTAAGCCTGGATTTGTAATTTTTTTTATTATGTCGAGAGGTAAATGTGATCTTAGTCTAACAATAGACAATAATACTGTAATGAACTTTTCCAGGTGGACTGACATTTTTCTGTTCTTCCAGTTGCTGCATCTCCACTGCATGGTCCTGGAATGAATCTCTCCCACTCAGCATCATCACTAAGCTTGCAGCAAGCTTTCTCCGAGATGGGGCATGCTCAAATGACAGAAGGACCTAGTACAGCTCCTCCAGTGTTCAATCAAACAATACCACCATTTCCACCTGCACTTTCTACCATGGCGGGCAGTGGTGCACCTGCTGCATCTGTGGCTGCTGCTTCAGTATCTGTTCCCTCCAACACAGGTGTTTCTCTTCCAGGATCTGTTACTTTGCCTTCAGAAAGTGCAGCTATTGGAGTTGCACCAAGTGCAAGTGTGCCAAGCTCTATTTCTCCACCTCCAGCCTCACAATCTGGACAGCAATCAACTGGTGTCGCTTCCAGTGTGAGCGCCCCTGCTTCTTTCTCCTTACCTACCACAGCCCAGCCTGCTCAACCAGTAACTGGAGACATTGCCCCCAGTGTCAGCACACCGTCTTCTTTGGCACTGCCATCTACCCAGGTTCCCGGTGTCACTGGTCTTGGTGTCGTTGCACCAGCTGTGACATCTCAGTCTACTCCTCAGATTGTAAGTAGTATGGCAGCACCACAGACGTCTGTTGCCCTGACTCTGGCTCAGAATGTGGCTTTGCAGATTCCTCAGCTTAGTAGCAGTGGCTCTATCTCCAATCTGGCAGAAACAACAGTTGTAAGTGCTCCACGGTCACTACCTGAGAGTGGGCAGTCTGTGGATAAATCACAGCTCTGCAATGCAGCTGGCTTATCTCTTCCAATCTCTGCGCCTTTATCATCCTCGGTAGCAACAAGTATATGTGGTTCAGTCACTCAGCCAGTGATACATCCCTTACTTGTCCCATCAGGAATTTCATCAACACCTGTCCTACCCCAGATTCCAGGTGCAGCACCCATGTTGCCCCAGGTTCCCTTACCTGGTGTCTTACCACAACCAGTCACTAACTTGCCTGCAGTACAGCAAACTTTGATACACAGCCAGCCTCAACCAGCTCCGTTACCCAATCAGCCTCATATTCACTGTCTGGAGGCTGATGCTGATGCTCAGTCTAAAGCTCCTGGTATCGATGATATAAAGACCCTGGAAGAAAAGCTACGGTCTCTCTTCAGTGAACATGGCAATGTGGGAACAGCGCATCCATCAGTATCTCTGGAGACATCGTTGGTAATGGAAACTACAGTTATTCCTGGGATACCAACCACTGTTGTTGCACCAACTAAACCCCTGACATCCATTAGCACTTGTATACCTCCGAGCAGTTTGCCTCTTGGACCAACTGGCTTGCCAGTGCTGACACCAGTTGCCACTCCTGGGCAAGTGATCACCCCAGTCAGCTATATTTCGGCATCGAGCAGCATTGCAACAGCAGTAGTGAAACCGGGGACCTCTCCTTCAAAGCCCCCTCTTAGCAGGATACCGGTAAGAAATGTAACATTTGTGTGAATATTCGAGTATTGTAGGAAACAGCCTTCTTGAGCAAAATCCCTTTTATAAAGCAAAATATTTATCCAGGCAGAGGTGTCTTCATTTAATATAATATTGAAAGTTTTATGCTCTGGTTGGTTTTGTGTCCCAAGAGGTGTTTTATTTTGTCCGTATTGGAGAAAAAAAAAAAGTCCAATTCTATATTGTGCCTCTCAGAGAGCTCTCTAGTGTCGCTGTTAATTTTTCCTAGTCCTTAACTACAAAGAGTGAAGCAACTGTGGTTTGGTTTTTTGTGGGATTTTTTTGGTTGTTTTTTCAAATAGAATTTGGAAGTCTTGCTTTAAATAGCTTTTTATCTTGTACATGATCACTAGAATGAGACGGGGTGGTTGTATGTTTGACAAAGTAGTCAGGATAGCTTAGTGTTCTGCTTCTTATCATTAGCCTGTTCCTCGAAGGCAAGGGTGAACCCGGCTCAAAGTTTTTGGTTTTTTTGTGTGTGGGTTTTTTTTTTAAGTCCTCTGCTGCTTATGTGGTGGCTGGATACTCTTCCTTCCAAATGTTAGATTTGTGAAAGCAGAATTCTGAGAAGTTTAAAAGATACCTGGAGACCTGAAAACAAACTTTTTTGTTTGTTTACTGAATTGTGCTCTTCAAACAAACGCTCTTTCATAAAGATAGTCCTGACTTACAGTAACAACTTGAGATGTTGTGGATGTTGTTACCTGCTCACTAACCAGAAGTATCAATATGTGAAATTAGACTACCTATTTTCTTTTAAATGGCTCCCTGTGTTGGGAGACAGTGCATTTCAATATTTTAAGCTCTTGGTAGCCCTTTCCTTTTCAAAGTTAAATGGAAATAGGTTGAAGAAACTTTCAGGTGTTTAACAAACCAAAAACCTTAATACTCACTTCTTTTTGTTTCTGTAATGTTCTTTTCCACTCACCAACACTTTGTGTTGGTCATCTTTAGCCTTGCTATTAACCAGTTTCAGGCCATTTGAATTGAGCTAATGCTCCTAGCATCTCCATTCATTAGTAGTCTTTCCCTTGTACTCTTTGTATTCAAACAAAGTTGAAAATTTCTGCCATGGAGGAGCGGGAATATGTGCCAAGGAAGTTGGGAAGGAAATCTAGACACAGAGGCATTCATTTATATAGAAATGAAGTTGAGAATTAGAAAAGAAAGATTGGAAAGTAATAAAAACTGGTATTGGTTCAGAAACAGTTGGAGCAGTTAGAAACCTGCTAACTGCAAACCTGTAATTGCAAAGGTTTGGGTTTAAATGTAACAAATGTTTGGGGTTTTTGATGTCAGTTGTGGGAAAACTACCTCCTCTCTGAAGTTTTCACTTATAAATTAGTTTGGTTTTTTCCAAAGCTTAATTTTAGTTTAACTTTCTGTGTTGTTTTTGAGCTTTAAGGAGCTTATTGCTTTAGTTTTCTGGGGTTTACTAAACTGTGTATGTGTGTATTTTATTTTGTTTATGGCCAGCCTGTTAACCTAGACAGTTAGATGTGTTTTGACTTGTCTTATGAATTTATTTAAAGTATGTTTTGCCTCTTATTCATAAACTAAATGATTAACTTACCACAGCTTAAGAATTCAACATGCCTCAGAACAGGTGACATCCACGTGTATGTTCCTAGCGCAGAAAAAAGCTGAGGTAATGCAACTTTGCGTAGTTCCTGCTGAAACGTTCTTGGGAGGATAGATAATTATGCAGTGTATCTCCACCGGGCAGTTACTACTGCAATTTGAACCATTAGTTAAGCTGTGGTAACATGACTGCAAGCTAGAACTGGTTCTGCTTGTTGAGGACCAGAGTTGACTTTGGGCCAGTTACACATACTCAGCAGTGCTCGCTGTCGTGCAAGGGAAGCCAGCTGACCAACGCTATAACTCATAAGGCTATCATGTATTTCTCAAACTTCAAAGTCACGGTCAAGCCTCAAGATTACAGCTGAGAATAAGAATTGCAAATTGTGTAATGGATCACTTAATTCCTAGAACTTCCCACTTCCCTAACAATGGAAATAACTAACTGGAATGTGCTATCTGACCTGGCGGGAAGGCTTTGATGCCTCCTTCTAACCTTTCCAGTCTCTCTAACCTCTTCTACATAACCTGGATGACTTCCCCCTACCCAGTTGCATGGCCTAGTCATCTTCTGTGGGTCATCAACGCCCTTCAGGTTCAAAAAAAAGTGATGGATCAAGAGATTGGTGCAAGAGGTCTATAAATCTGCTTCTCAACAAGTGGAGACATCCTCAGGCATGACAGTTCCTGTTCTCAAGTTCCTTGGAACAATTTGCCGGAAGCATGTAGCTTGCTCTTGCTAATGGGCAGTTAACATAGATCTGTTGTAAGGAGATTGAGTGCGTTCTTGCACCCTTTTATAAATTAAGCTTCTTGGAAACTTAATTGCTTTTTGGAAGAATTGTTGTATCAGTTCTTGCAGACTTGAAAATAATATCCCCAAGATACTTTGCTCCTGGACGCAGTGGCTTGTTTAAACTGGAAATTGTGGCCACTCAAAGATAATCTGGATTAAAAAGTAAAACAAAAGCAAACAACCAACTTCCCCCAACTTTGTTGCAAAAATCCCTAAAGACTCTATGCTAATGCTCCAGGAAGGAAGTCTCTACAGAAAAAAATGTTGAGGCTTCTGTTGTATGACATGACTGACTGTAGCTTGGTATCTGGTCCTTCTGTTGTTCCGTGTCTGATGGACTCGCGTTTCCTCTTCGTTATCCATAGGTGCTACCAGTAGGTTCTGAACTTCCAGCTGGCACTCCATCCAGTGAGCCGCTGCCACCTTTTCCAGGACCTTCACTAACTCAGGTGCTACATGACTTGGCAGATTTTATCTGCTTCTTTTCCTTTCAAAGAGCATGTTTCGATTAAACTCTCCATTGCATGTTATTAATGTCTTTGTTTTTCTTTTCTTTTGACTGAGTAACCTCTCTTGTGTAACTGTAGCAGTGCCCAGAGTCACTTCATCACTGGATATGTAGCTTGCCCTTTGGAATGCTGTACCCAGTGTGTGAAGCACAGGAACAATTAATCAGGCTTGGGGTTTTTTAGTGTGTTAACCTGAACTTTAGAGGTTTGTTTTTTTTTAAAAAGTAACACAGGTGAGTGTGTGCATAAAACTTGAACCTGTTTTCTTCTTGAAAAGGGTATAGTAGCAAAATAATAGCTCTTTAGGGAAGAAGTATATACTGCAATTAAACATTAATGAAAATGCAAAATTGCTGGCTTTGTGAATTCCTGGTTTTTGTTGTTTGTTTTTTCCCAGTTATTACTACACTGACTTCACTAGGCTTTCAGATTTGCAAAAGGTCTTTGAAGCTTCTGATTGTAAACATGAGTGGAACTGTAACAGTGGCTTCCCTTGCTCAGATTCTGTCCTTGTATGCAATAGTTAGCTTGGATATTTTGTATGTGAATTGGACAGGTGTTCAGCTCAAGACCACAAAGATTGAATCTGTCTTCACTGTTTTTTAAAAAATAGAACACCCACCCTGTAATTGAAAGAACTGTATTAAGAAAAAACTGTTTTATGGATCTTCTAAATGCTGTGTAATGAGATGTAACATGGGAACACTACACTTCAATATGCAAAGAAAAGCTGAAAAAATAACCGAGCAAAACCCATGAGATCATGAGATAGAGTTGTGCTACTTCTGAAAGAATTTTGTGAATAAACACAAAGTTGGCTTTCTATAGAATTATATTAAAGTACACTTGGCACAGAATTACCATCCCAGTTTTATATTCAAACCTGTAAAGATGTGATTCAAGTGGGTACTTAGTGGTGCCTGCTTAAGGCTCAGAGTAATTTTGTCTTAAATCTACTGTTTCCTGTGTACGTGTGCTTCTTACAGTATTAACCTCTTCCACCTGTGGTTCAAGTCCACAGTGAATAGTCTTAGAATATGTGTCCAAAAGCTATACTTGGAGACTGTCCTTTTATAGAAAGGAATTATTCACTTACGTCTTCACTATAATTTAAAGTAATTCCAATAAAATAGCTACAGTATGAAAACTTGTACAATACTTATTAGCATTATGGCCTGATTTCTTTTTCATTTTCTTGACCACTGAGAATTTTATCAATGTTAGCTCAGTCTGTGTTAAAATTCTCTCCATAACACTCTAACGTTCTCCCTCTCATCTCTTGCAACGGAGCTCTTGAATTCAAGTTTCACCTGTGGAAGGGAATGTAAAATACACTTCAAAGGTCACTTTAGTTCTTTGCAAGCTGTTCCTTTTTTGGGATTTACAATAGCCTGATGAGAAAACTTCTATCTGAAAGGATTTAAGCTGACTGTCATACAAAGGAATAGTGTTAGAAAATTGCAACTTAGCACAGCAAACTGTGCTAAGGCAACTTTGGTTAATGAGCTGTCATGGCTCATATTCTACAGCTAAAACTAAAAACTGAATTACATGTATTAGGGTGCTAATCTTCAAAGATACCATTGGAAGAGTGTTTCCATTTCTGTCTTTGAAATGTGAGAACCATGGTATTACCTGGTTCTAAAGGCATGAGTAGAGTTGAGCAGCAGGGCATGTTCCCTGCTTTCGTGTAGTTTTGTGTTGGTTATGACCTTAATAGTTCCTTTTTAAAGTTTTCCAGCTTTTTTCCTCCAGTGCTCTCTATGCAGAAGCTCTGTCTTTCATTCAGCAGTTTCTCTAGCTCTCTCAGTAAATGTCAATATTTTGTGATCTCTTAAGAATCTCTCTTAGACTAAGTTTGCATGGCGTGTGTCCTGGAGGTTAGAATGGAAACAGTCTAGTGGACCGAAGTTACAATGTGCTGAAAGTTGACATCTCATCCTCTTTGTTCCTTCTTTACCACCTTCTTGGTCTTCATCTGATGGAGCAAATGCAAATCAGTGACCTTAATCAAGAGTCCTCACAGATGGCCTCTGTGTCCAGAAGTACTACTTGGTTGTCTCTTCTTTTTAATTAAAGCATGTTTAAATCTCTTATAAGCAATGAGAATCAGTCTGCTACTTGGAAAGTATTATTCGGTTTGAAAAGGCAGAAATTTGTGCTCTTTATGTAAGAAAACTATGGAAGTGAATGTATTGCTCTTGAAACCTGCCATGGAAAGGAGTGCTGCTGTATTTGGTTTTATGCAGCTTCTTTCTAGCAGGCTGAATGAGGGCCATATTCCTGCCCTGTGAGTAATCAGGAAATGGGTATCTTCTGCCTCCAACCTGAGCAAGAAGCTAATTGACTTCTGTAGAGCTGTAAGATGGTGATGTTAGCAAGCAACACTTTTTTTTTCCCCATGGCTTCTGGAGGCAGAAGCTGGTTTATGCCTTTCAGCCAGTTCTTTTTGAAGCATGGTTTTGCTGAAGAGGAGACAATAACAATTTGGTGATAATTCTTACCTGCATTCTTACCGTGAGCAAGGGCAGCAAATGGATCTGGAGGCAGCTGGCTAAAATCAGTCACACTAAGTTCATAGTCCTTTTTGTTGTCATTGCTTGGAACTGGGTATATTAGTAATATTTTTCCCCCAGACTCAAAGCACTTGCAGACACTTATATGACTCAAGCCACTGTACCACTGCAAAAGGCTTCTTCCTGTTTGTCATAGGTATTTCTGGTGGTGTTGGGTCGATGGTTGGACTCGATGATCTTAGAGGTCTTTTCCAACCTCAGTGATTCTATGATTCTATGATTTGTGGTATGGAAAAGGCGCAAATATAGATCCCTTGCTTCTTGTCCTTTGCAAACAGGTTACCTAATTTCACTTCTCATTTGAACTCTAAAGCCTGTCTAGGAGTGAGATGAAATTGGAGGAGACCAACTGGATCAAATCTAATTGACTGTTAAGCGCATTTGCTGCTATCTGGAAAATTACTGGCTTGTCTTAAAGCAGATAGGCTTGCCTTCCTTACTGCTTCTGTCAGTAGCTCATTACACAATTACTTTTTCTTTCCTTAGTACCAGACTCCTAATTTGCAGACAAAGTACATGTCACCTCAAGACCAGTTTTGGACAGTTTGTTCCTTAGTCTTAAATACCTGTTCTGTTTATTCCTTAATTGCTCTTTGAAGTGTATTTAGATTAATTTTTCAAGCTTCATTTTGGTACCCTTGTTCCATAAGGAAATCTTTATTTCCTGATCATTCTGATATCTCAACTCTTTGTTTACTTGAAGCAAATGCCATCTTGTGAGCATAAGTGGTGAGAATTATACAGTATTTCAGGTGAAATGTCCTCTTTATTTTACAGTATTATTGAATTAAATTAGCTCACTTGTCTGCTTAAGCATTTGGATTTCTGAATGGAGTCATAGAAGTCTGCATCTTCTTGTGCTCTTTTTTTATTCGGATGGAATTGATACGGGGCTTATTGTTCTTAGGTTTTTTTGTTGTGCTTTGAAATCCACAGTTCAGGAAGAATGTGATCTTGGCAACCTGTTGAAAGCATCTTTATGCTGTTGTGGATCTCTAACTTTCAGTTTCTTGAAAGTGGAAGGTAATGTTTTTATGTTGCCATGACCTCAGCTTCAGTTCTGAAAATAGATCTAGCTTTTTAATATAGAAGACTTGGAAAGATTAATGATGCTAAAGTTTGGATGGAAATTTCTACTCCATAGGGTCAGAATTGCAACTTAGTGACATCTGCCACCACTTTCTTCTTCCATATGTATCTTAGGGATATGGCCTAATTAATTTTGAGTGAATCCGAACTTTTCTTATCTTTAAGATATTTTTAGGTAATTCTTTTTCTCTTCCCCTCCCTAAGTCAATTGACCAAGTTTGAGAATCATCTTGGATGCCAACTCAAACAGCTGAAATCTAAGTAGCAAGTCTACTTGAGAGAGACTCTGCCCCTCTCCCTTCTTCCTCTTCAAGTCAGTCCATCCAGATAGCTTCTTTGAGGGAACTTTTAAGTGTGTGTTTTTTTTTTTTTAATTTGTTATCCTCAATCTTGCTTTATCCATGCTTGCTTTTGAAATTAAGGGCATCTTTTTGAATTTTTCCATGATTTTTTTTTTCTAATTGACTTTCTTACTTCAGTATTTTAGATAATCCATAATACAAATTACCTCCATTATCTTTCAACCAAAAAATGTAGAACTTGGAGGCTTGCAGCATCTTTGGTTGGTTCTTAAGTGTGGGAATGCAAACTTCATGCTAACTTCAGGAAAAACAGAAGTTCCAGTTAATGCTTCTTTTTCTATTTTTTACCAAACATGTTGCTTAAATTGCTTTCAGTCTTACTGTGCTACACATGTTAAATGTAAACATGTAGGAAGGGAACATGATAGAAATATGTAAGCTGTACTGACTGCTTTAAATTTTAGTATTAAATATGGCTGTTTTTTCTCAAATGTGATGTATTTCTCCTGAGCTGGGACAGCTGTTTACTCTTTCCTTTCTCATCAGTCCCAGCAGCCATTGGAAGATCTGGATGCTAAGCTGAGAAGAACCCTTAGTCCAGAGACTGTTCCGGTGACATCTGCTCCTGCCTGTGTACGTTTGCAATATTGGCAGTTAGTAGTCTTGAAAAACTTCAGTGTTTTCTCAAGGTCGTGCTCTTAGGTCACTGCCTTTAATATCACTACACCAGTCTTTAGACTTTTAAAAATAAAAATGAAGAGTCATCTTCCAGTTTGTGGGACTGAGTCAACCAAAATAGGACAAATCTCTCTGTTGCAATAGATTACATATTTCCTGAGGCTGGTTTTGGTATTAGTTCTTAATCCAGCTTTTCTCGTGATATCATTAATGTCACCAAACTAGAAGGTGAAGTGACTATGGAATAAGGGGAAAGAGCACTAAACAAGCATTATGTGATATGTCAGTCTTAATGTGGGAGGGATGTTTAAAGTGTGGATCTGAAATTTTAAAAGACTGTAATAATAACTTTGATACAAAATTGATAATTGATAAGATAATGATTGACACTGTGATCTCCAAGTGGCTACTTATGCATTACTTCTGCAAAGCACAAGGGGATGTTCTGCTGACAGCCTCGGGGTTGTAAGGTGTGCAAAATCTCTTGCTGATGTTGCTTGCTTCGGAGGTTAAACTCTTGCATTTGTCTTGTCGTGGGTCATACTTTGACCCTGGTGGAAATAAAAGATTATGTAATATGTAGTACGGTGGATTTGTTGGCATTCAATCAAACTGCTGATTATTTTTTATTTTCTTTCGTTTTCCCCCTTGAACCTGTAGTCTGTGCCCTCAGTAGCATCTACAACGGTTACTGGGCTGGTGTCCACAGCAGCACAGTCTCTGAAGGATGGTAAGACAGCCTTGATTATTTTAGATGGTTTCTCAGCATGGAGATATAATCCAAAATTGAACAGACTAGCAACTTGGAAGGATATAGCCTTTTTAGTAAGCCATACAATGGCAATTCCTTAAGGATCGTATTAGTTTTTAGTAACTGGACTGAAATTTTCCACTGTAGGCCAGGAGAGGGGAATGATATATGCATATTATAGTAACTCATTTAGGATTTAAAGCTGTCCAAAATGCTGAATGAAGACTTGCAAAGAATCTCCAGTATGCTGCTAAGGTACAGTTTCAGGATTTGAAAGAACTGTTTTCTGTCTTGCGTTATGTTCTTGGCAGCAACAGTAAGGCTTCTCATTTTGCATCGTCGTGCTGTGTTCTATACGTAGGATACCTCTTCCTCGCCTAAGAGTGTTTCCTTTCTATTTAAATAGAGAAATGAAGGTTAAACTACTGACAATTTAAGAAAGGTAGTAGGAAAACCAGACTCCCTTCTGGCTGCTTTAGAACAACTGAAGGTTGACTTAGATGATCAACAATTGAAGTCTGAATGATCAATGACTTTCAAATCTAAATAAGTTCAATTGTTTGTTTGGGCGGGGGACGACGACTTGCAAAATAGTCCGAGACTTTCTTGTCAGTATTCCCCTAATTGTTTTAATTTAAAAAATCTTACTTTTTTTAGAAGAAACTGTTAATGTGGTACTAAGGTTATTTCTGAACTATCTAGTAAACATTATTTAACTTGCGTGTGCCTCAAGTTCAATGACAAACCTTCAGAAGCTAATAAAACCAATAGGAAAATAAAATATCCCCATTTTGGTAAGTCGCTAGTGAACTATACCATAGAACTCATTTATCTGCTAGAAAATGAGTTGGTTTTTGCCTGCTAAAGTTCAGAAGGTAAAAGTAAAACTGGGAATTTGCTTAATAAACACAGCAAGCTGTCCAATAGAACTGAAGTAAAAACAGAATGTTATTTCTCAG
>NW_008795252.1:1036717-1048631 GCF_000699145.1 Aptenodytes forsteri
TAGAACTCATTTATCTGCTAGAAAATGAGTTGGTTTTTGCCTGCTAAAGTTCAGAAGGTAAAAGTAAAACTGGGAATTTGCTTAATAAACACAGCAAAGCTGTCCATAGAACTGACTTAAAAACAGAATGTTATTTCTCAGCTCTGTAACCTTATACTGCCGGTGCATACAGCAAGAAAATTAGGAGCTGACACCTAAGAATCCATCTCTGAAAGCTTCAGATAGACTGCTTTGAGTAAATGTGGTTTACACCATTTCTTCAACTTGCCACTTTTCTATTAATAAATTGTCCCCAGCGTTAGTGAAATTTAGGTAGTCAGTGTGGGTATTGAATTAAAATAAGCTTTTTCTTACATAAATTTCAGTTCTGTTTTTTATTCTTGGGCTATTTCACATCCCTGTTTGAAATCAGTGTGCTTTTTTCACTGCTATCTAAAAGTGCACTTTTAGCATGTATACTGTGCAGGGAAACTTTATAGAAAAATAGTTCACTTCAATGTTGCAGTTTGATATTCTAGCTGGTAAAGTTGAAAAGAGATCAGGTGCCATGAATCCAACGGCCTGTTAGGAGTTAACTGATAGTTGAGTCTGAAGTAGATAAAAAGATATGGTTGGAGTTCAAGTAATTTGTTGCTCATTTTCTTCTTAATCCCATTCTCCTTTTCCTTAGCTTCAGCATCGTGTGGTGGAGAGAGCAGTGCTATGGCTACCACAGCAGGAGCCGGGGTTCTTAAGATGGGACGGTTTCAGGTAGGAGATGTTAAACTGATTTGGTTGTCGATACGGGACCTTCGCTGAGCAGTTCCTGCGTAGTGCCAGCTCAGTGTGCCTTGTGGTGGGCTTTTCTGTTGGGAGAAAATGTCCACGTTGAGCTTGTGAATGCAGTGCTCGTGCAGGGCTTTGTGCAGATGCTGTTTTCATTCAGGGTAGATCGTGTTAGATTATGCAGGTCTAGAATTGTGAATACAGCATTTCATCATGTTGGGCCTTAGATATGTAACTGTTGGCCTTGGTCTTTAATGTTACCTGCTTTTTGGCTAACAATGCTCAGATGTTCACTGTGAAGAAAGTCCCCTCCGCATCTGCTGTGTTTCTTGGAGTTAATCCTTCAGATTGCCTAGAAGTACTGTTTTGTGTGGCAGTGGTATTACTTGGAGGGAAGCAGTAGCTTGCTTTGTGGCGTGCCAAGGAAACAGGTTATTTTCCCCTCTCAGATGCATCTTACTATTAAGGTAAATAAAAGCATCATGTTAAGGAAGAACTAAGAAAGTCTGCACGATTGCATTTCTATTCTAGGTATCCGTGGCAGTGGATGATGTGCTAAAAGAGGGTGACAAACCTGAAACTAAGCCGGTGCAATCTGAAACCACCTCCACTGATTCTTCACCTCTTTCTGGCAGTAGCCCAGAGAGTACACTGGTAAAGCAGGCTGGCAGTCGGAAAAGTGAGGCTGTCGCTGACTCTTCCTTGGATGTGGTAGATGGCATTCCTCAGACAGTTCCTGTGCTGCAATTACCGGTAGATGTTGGTCAGCCTACGAAGGTTGGGCGCTTTCAGGTAACAACAACAATGGATCAAGTGGGGCGCTTTTCGGTGTCAAAGACTCAGGATGAGGTCAGCTGTGCAGAGAAGGAGCCAATGAGTCTTCCTCTCTCTGTGGACTTGGAACAAGTTGCTGCTTCAGCTGCAGCTCCGAAGAAAGAGTTGGAGTCAAGGCAGTCCCCACACATGAATGGTCCGTCCTCTGAACCGGAGGCCGCCTTCTTAAGTGGGATGGCTAAGGATTTGGATGATGGCTCGGGGAGCCCAGACTCCCTCCAGCACCTGGGGTCGAAGATCAGCCTCCCTGTTCAGAGCCTTAGCAACTCATTCAACTCTTCCTACATGAGCAGCGACAACGAGTCGGATATTGAAGATGAAGACTTGAAATTGGAACTCCGTCGGTTACGGGAGAAGTAAGGATTTTTTCCTTGTGTGGTCGTGTATGAAATGTATGTGACAGGATTAATATGAATTTCATCTGTACTTTACTTTCCCAAAGAACAAAAGTAAACTTTTTGAAAGACTCGACCTTTACTAAGTGTCAGGACCCATTGTCAGTGTTTATGTGGGAAGTAAGATTCTTTAGTGGGAAAGTAGTACGTAATTACAACAAAGGTATCTACGTTTGCTGTGCTTAATTTTCTAACCTGTAACCTTGTTGTATGTGTTCATATGTAGACAGATTGCTGCACTGTGGATAAGACTGCAGATGTGTAGAAGCTTTTGCATATCACTGCAGTTTGGTAGTTAGGGGGAATAGTGGCGTTTCATTTGAAAATGACACACAACTCTGCATTCCTAATGTGCATTTCTTGCATTTCTAATGGCTCTCCTTTTCCTGAAGAATCCTTGTTGGCTTAGAAAAAAAACTTAAAGTCAAGCAATGTGACCTACTAATTTATTTATACTGAAAGTTGAACATTTTTTAGGGCAGCTAGCAATTTTAAATCTTGTGTATGCAACTGCTCTAGAAAAAAACCTGAGGAAATACAAATGTAGAAGTCTCCGAGGCCGTATGTCTCAGAAAATGAGTAATCTAGCTATTCCTGTAGCATTTTAATGCTGAATGATTTAATCTTCTACAGTAGGTGTATGTTCTTGTTTGTACTTTCATTTATCCTGGTTTTATGATTACAATGTTGGGAACTTTGTGTTGGAATTCTAGCCAGGGTTAGGGCACAATGGAAAATGGCAAGTGTTCTGCCATGTGTGTTCAGTGGTTATTTGTGGAAAAGATTTATTTCCTCCTTTCATAAGTGTTAATGGGAGTTTGACCAAAGGAGCTGGTCAAGCTTGACTGGAGGGGGGGGATTGTACGCGTGCATGTATATGCATATAATTTTCGTAAGTCATACTCTTTTGTAACTTGTTAGGCACCTTAAAGAGATCCAGGAGCTGCAGAGCCGCCAGAAGCAGGAGATTGAGTCACTATACATGAAATTGGGAAAGGCCCCACCTGCAGTAATTATTCCCCCAGCTGCACCCCTTTCAGGAAGGAGGAGACGACCTACGAAAGGAAAAAGCAGCAAGTCTAGTCGTAGCAGCTCCCAGGGAAATAAGAGCCCTCAGCTATCAGGTAAGACTTTCTTCAATTTTTTGAGTAGATAAAACAGACAAGGTACCATCTCTCATTCTTAGATCTGTGTCTGTCTCTGTCTTGTGTTTTGGAGGGGGGGGTGTGTCCCAGTTCCTCCACTGCCTGGATTACTAGATCATTTTTGAAATTGCTTTTGCTATTTGGTAGTCTTGCTTGTGACTTTTGCAATCTACTGAAAGATACTGTTACATTGTTCTGTAAGAGCAGTTTTGAAGTTGTGATTTGTATTTTCTAGAGACTAGTCATAGGGCTCTGACTAGGAAGAAAAGTGTAAATTTACAGTATGGGGGAAAACATTTATTTTTTTAATCTTTTTTTTTAAGATAAACTGCTCTTGTTGGCTCATGAAACTGATGTTGCAGAATGGGGCTGGTCTTTTCAGTCATTTTCAGAGATACTTTAGTAGCACTTAAGTGTGGTATTACTAGTGTCCTTACACTTCAGAAACTGAGTCACAATTGATGGATGTTAAAGTAGTGATTTTTTTTTTAATGGAGTTGCAATTTTTTTGTACTTCCAAATTGAGAAACAGTTTCAATTGTCAAGGCTTCCTTTCTTACTAAAACCATTTTTATAATAAACAGAACTCAGGAAAATAGTTCTGTTTACTGTTTGAATGACATGGATGTCAGATGCTTGCTGGGTAATTGTAGATGTCTCTCAAATCCTGTAGCACTGAGTAAACAATACTGGAGGGGCAGCGCTGTGAGCAGAGATACTTGTTACTGCTTCCTGCCCGTTCACTTTGGTAACTCCATGTCATGCCGCAATTTCTGTATCCAGTCACCCTGGCTGCTCACTTCTGTTTTGTTATATGATAGGGGAGCTATGTGTGAGCATGTGACAGTGAGCTAACGCAGAGTTGCCTTAAAACTTAAGTAAATAAGAATTTTTCTAGTCTTACTGCTTTCTCAGAAACTGGAGTAGTTCCTTCCCCCTCTCTTGCCTGGATTGTCATGCTTGACTAGAGGATGATATCCCTTTTTTCCCCCCGCCACAGCACTTTTTCCTGTATCACTAGTGTAATGGCTCAACTGATCACTTGAGTTACCTGGTAGTGACTTCACGCCCTAGTAAATGTTCCAGTCAAACTTCCCTCTGTTTTTTCTCCTATCCCTTGGGAACAATGACAGAAGCTTCAAAAATGACGTGGGGAAACTGAAATGTCAAACGACTCTTTTCCTTCCTTCTTCCTCTAGGCAATCTGTCAGCTCAAAGTGCACCATCAGTCTTGCCCCCGCAGCAGACTCTTCATCCTCCTGGTAGCGTGCCAGAGCCTGGGCAGAACCATTTGTTACAGCCCCTCAAACCTTCACCTTCTAGTGAAAATCTCTACTCTGCCTTTACCAGTGATGGTGCCCTTTCGGTACCAAGCCTTTCGGCACCAGGCCAAGGTAAGACTTTAAATGGAATTAGTGTCGAGTCTTGCACCTTTGTTACTAGTGAACAAACGATCAACTTGATGACGCTTGATTTTTTTAATACATAGTGTAAAGTAGATTGGTAGTCTCCAGCCTATGTGTGGAGGCTGGTAAGGGTGTTTTTTGCAACTAGGTTTCTACCTTCTCACATAGGTGAAGTGTGAGGTTGTTGAAGTAACGAATATATAGCGCATGGCCCTGTCTGCTGTACTGAAAGCACCAAGGAGAATACAAAAGAGTGCAGTATGGTGGTGGCAAGCAATGTTCTGGGGGGAAGGTATGGGCTGAAAGGATGAGGGGACAGATGAGAATGGGGGGTCGGAAATGTGAAGTGAGACTAAGGAGGGGGCAGAGCAGCTTTGGTGTTAACAGATAATTGAAATGGTAGGAAATTTCTGAAGACTCAGAGTCTTTTTAGACTTCCAAACTGCTTTGGCTGTTTCTGTCAATGGAATTTTTAACAATAAAAGGTAAAAAAGGCTCATGTTCTGCAATTATGAGTTAAAGAATTATCCTGGAAGGAAGAGTTAGTGTAGGAGGATGGAATGGTAGGAATAATAAATTGTTCACTTACTCAAGTTGTGGGTTGCTTGTTATTAGTTAGTATGTTATCAAATAACTTCTCAGACACAGTGTTCATTTATTTGGTAGGGAGGGCTTTTTTGCATGCCAGTCATTAAGGGGATGATAGCTTCATTCCTTTACTTCTCTGAGCTTAGCTGTTCCAGTTTTTTTTCCCCTTGAACATCTCTTTGAAAAGCTTTGCCGTAGACTGATTGAATACATCAATTCTAATGAGTGTTTTTGCTGAAATTGGAGAAGGTACAGACAGAAAATGGAAACAGACTTTTTGGAAGAATTTTCTATAGAGGTTTTTTTAATGAACTGTTTCAAGTATTTTGGAGCTACTTGAATCATTTCCCTGTATCTAGAGTTGTGTAGTACCGTTTTATAATTGGATACTTCTGCCAGGATTTGGCTTTCCTATAGATTGCAACCTTACTGTTGGGTTATATACTGGAGAGTAACACTGCAAAGTTGGCCTAATGTCTGGAGGTATTGGAGGGAGTCTCTTCACTCCGTATGTTGTCTACATACTCTTTGGTCCACACTTTGAGGCTTATTCTTGTGTGTCATGTTAATGCATTTCACCCTTCCAACCTCAAGTTGCTAACATCTTGTAGTGGTGTTCTGTCTCTTCTCCTCTCCTTTCTCTGTTCTTCCCGTTTTTGTTTTCTCACAGGCTGTGCGAAGTTTAACTGTGCATCTGAGAGAGTGACGTTCAAGCCTGGTGGCAGGAGGACCCGATTTCTGAGTACGCCCTGCTTGGCTCTTTGTGTGTAACACCTTTACTCCTTCCTTGTCTGTTTTTTGTTTCGTCTTTTTGGTTTTTTCTGCTGCTTGGATCTGTTTCATGCAGCCCATTCTCATCTGGCACCTTGTATTCCCTCCCATCCCATGGCTCAGCTGAGCTGCTCTTAGCCCACCTTTAGAAGTTTGGGTTCTCATGTTAGGTATTCTCTGGAGTTAAACTCATAATAACACGCACTCATTTTCCCTGAGCCTTTGGTGGAAACTTTTTCAGGACAGTTCAGTGAAATTGACAGAAACTGGGGAGAGTTAGCAAGTTGTGGGTGCATGGGCATTTTCTTTTGGCCTGCCTTAGTAATTATGCTTCAGCATACGTTAGCTGACGTGAGACTTGGGCGGGAGGTAGTCTTTCTAGTGGAACAGTGAGAAAGATTTGTTTTCCAAATTATTCCTTTCTCGGACACTACTGTAACTGGGGGGAATGTGTTGACTTCCTCCAGCAGTATGCTTACCGTGTAAGTTGGATGTGTTTTGCATGTTCTCAGCACTAGTACTGATTACAGTGCAGAGCATTGATGCCACCTGTAGGCCGTTAATATCGACTTCTTACGTTCATTAGCAGATGGATAGCCAAAGATTGAAGTGTTGAGGGTTTTAAAAACACTTAGAGAATATTTTCAGGCAAACTCAGAAGATCCTTACCTATTAATGGCCCCAGGTTTAGAAGTTTTTACTGTGAATTGGAGATACACAGCAGTAAAGGTGGGTAAATAGACGTCTTCAGACATCCCGTCAACCCTCACGAGTTACCTTGCAGCTCTTTTCAAAATCTTTTCGTTTGTACTTACATTAGGCCAGGCTTACAAGAGACCCTCAAACTTCTGATGCGATTGAAGTAATGATACGCTTGAGCTGAGGCTGCTGATGTGATGCTTTTTACTGGGAGTGCTGCAACATCTCCCATGCTGCTTCTGCAGGCTGGACCCTTTAAATGTCCGACATTTGTTTCCTACCCTCTGGAATGACTTGATGTGAGAAAGCTTTAAGTGCTGTAAAGAGACCTTCAGTCGCTGCACTGCATGACAGTACCACGCATCTGTAGCATGTCTCGCTACAGTTGGCAGTAGCACAGCTGAGCCAGAGAGCTGTGTGCAGGAAACTAGGCCTGGCCTTCTGCAGAGACAGCTGCAATGCAACCAGCCCCATCCTCTGAGAAAGCGAGTGAGTCAGAGGGAGGGGAAGTTTTTTCCTGGCCGTTCAGTTTTGCGATGATACCTCTATCCCACTTCACTGGATTTGGGGATATAAGTACTAATGGTATTTAATTTTTCAAACTGAGCGGCTTTAAATGTTTTTCCTAGGTATTTTAATGTGCAGATGTGCACTAATAGACATCTGCAATCTCAAGCTTTACGGCTTCTTTCTTGGAAGAAGTTAAATTCTTACCAAAGCTAACTCTTTAAAATCATCTTTAGTCTGGCCTGTCCTCTTTTGGGGTAGGGAATATAAAGAACAGCCATTCCGTTTCTAGAACTGACAATGAACTGAATGTATGAGAGTATCATTCACTTACAAGGCCTTGGCTTACTGCAAATTGACCATCATCTGGCTATAAGAGTACTCTGGCATGTATATCTCTTGCTTATGGGACTGGTGCTAAGGGAAATGGATTCCTGTGGAAAAGTGTGTTGTAGCTGTCCTGTAAAAGCAGGTAATACTTGGCATGGCGCAGCTTGGCCTGGCACTCGGCTTATTGCAGGTTGCTTGCTTCCTGGAGTCTTGTCCTTGAGACGCTATTGCAGACTGTGTGGAGAGTGACAGCTGGAGAAGATGCTGGGTTAGAATCAGCGGTGTTGAGGAAACAGTGCAGTGACTGATGCTTTTAACTGTGCAGCTGGAGAAACAGAGTGGTACAGCTTGGCAGGGAATGTCTGGACTATTCCACAGACCTGAGAAAACAGGGTGACAAACTAAAAGCACTTGACCTATCAAATCTTTCTCATGCTGTAAACTGGTCCAACTTTGGTAGTTGTAAAATGCTTCCTACGTCCTGACAAAAATGGAAGGTGTACTTGCTTTTCCTTTTGTGATAACAGCCTTTTGTGATAACAGCCTGTTGTGACATAATGTCTCCTGACATTCTTCACTATGGTTTGGGAATTCTGAAGAATAAACGTAGGAGGCTGGGCCTCTTCTGTTTCTGAAAGTACAGCTGATTAAACTGTCAGACCAGTCTTTGGGTTTTTCCTAGAATGTCCCAGTAGTGACTACAAGAGCCCTGCTGTGCTGTGTCCTCTGTTTCTCACCAAGCTTTTTGTGTACTGTTTGCTGATACTAAACATTTCTCACTGTTTCTCTTATCTTTAACAAATTACTCTCTCTTTGTGCTTCAGGGAAGATGGTGAAAAAAGTCTGTCCTTGCAACCAGCTCTGTAGTAATTATCTTATTTCTGTTATCTCCGATTCCTGACTGTAAAGCTATTCATCAGCTTTTTCTGGTCACTGAAGCCTTACCTCCCTGACTCTGTCTCCAGCACAGCATCTGTCTGTCTATGTTATGCCCTCTAATGTGTACTCTGTCGTTAGTACATTGGATAGTCTGGCTATTACTCTTGCAGACAAGTGGAGGCAGGCAGAACCTCACCTTCACTGTGGAACTCTTTGCTCATTGCTGACGAGAGCGAGTTGAGCACCAGGGTCAGTTGCTCGCTGTAACGTGCTGGAGTTGTACCTTTGAGCAGCTGGTTTGCTTACAGATCTGATGGGGCTTGCCACCTCAGTGATGGATGCAATTGCAGACACTCCTTCAACATTTTAGAAGAGTAAGAGTAAGCCATCAGAGATCTCCAGCGTGTCTCCCAAAGCAAGAGATGTTTAGAAAAGCCTGTGTGTGCTCATGTCACTTAATACTGTTTTAAAGGTGTCTTTTGACTGCTGGTTTACGGGGGGAAAAATAAAAGGGCAGAATGAAGGCATTATAGGTAGCAGGCTGGAGAGAGAGAAGCCTGTTTCACTTCAGATCCCAGAGCAGAACTGGGGACGGCTGCTGTGACCGAGCAGGAATGTGGGGGGGTTGTTTCCATTGAATGCTACAAGTTGAAGCACTTCCTTTTCAGACTCTCCTGGATGGCAGTTTCTGCAGGCGGTGACTACGTCAGAGCTAAAATGTGAAATTCCTGAGAAGTCATTTTTTAAATTGATGTTATGGGAGCTTTAGTAATTGTATAGCTCACCCATAATGGCGTAGGCTGGTCTGTCTGTGACCTGGGATAGGAGCTCCCTAACAAAATCACTTTTGGAGAGAGAGCTCTCGCAACCTCCCACCTTTCCCACCCTGAACCAATCCAGTCCTTTTCGAAACACTTAAACTTTCCTAAATGCACTGTAGTATATACCTCGATTAATTCTCTCCCTTCTGTGGCCTGAGGAAGCTCTCCAGCGTAGGTCCAGGATCCAGCGTGCTTACTGATTAAAGTGGAAATGTGAAATATCAAAAGCAGATACTGGCCATCATGAAGAGGATGAGAGCGAGTGTGTCAATCCCTGCATGAACCCTCATGGTGGAATGTGATTATTACTGGTTTTGGCAGCTCCTCCCCCTCCCCCCCGAGTACCTCTTTCTTGCTTTTGCCTCATTTGTCTTTAATTTCAGCTTTCACATCACTGCTCTTATTAAATACTTGTATTCTGAGCCCTTTCCACATGATGCATGCTTAAGGTTCTTGTTATTTCACTGTAGATTTTCCTTGCCACCTTACAGTGTGTTCCTGTTGCTCTTCATCTGTGCTGCAGCTGCACACCCTGGTCAGGGAACCTTATTCTCTCCTTTTCGTGTGTACCGTTGCATGTGTCCGCCTGCCTGCCTGTAACAACTGCCGCCCCACCTGTGGGCACCCAGACCGGGAGCCAGTTCCATGCTTGAGCTGGAACTGGTGGGAGGGGTACGTAGCCTTCCCTCCTCAGCACTACTAGAGGCAGTGACACTTTGCTTATTTATCCCGCATAGTAAGTACGTCACCTTCCTAATTCACTCCTCAATATGAAACATTCCTGCAGGGGTTTGGAGCCAGTTCGTTCTTTGATACAGCGGTTGCAAGGAATGTGGCTGATAGCCAGGGAAAGTGGAACAGCTGAAGTAGCTGTCAGGCAAGGGACAGCGACTCCGTCATTTGGCCTTTCCAATAGAGAGATTGTTTTCGTTGCTGGCATTTTTGATGCTCCACTTTTAGTCAGTTTTCTTCAGAAGTGTCTGCCATAAACTCGGGTTTTCTTGGATTTCCCAGCTGCAGTCTTCAGAGTGAGCAAGTAGAAATGTTTGAGGAACTTTGAGAACCGAGTAGGTGAGGATGTGTGCTTGCAAGGAGTGCTAGGTTTAGCACTGCAGTGGCCAGATACTGATTGCGGTGTTTGGTTTTGTTCTAAATGGATTTGAAAAATCTAGATTCATTCTGCCCTTCCCATGTCCTTCAGAAAAAGTCTGCCCTAGTGGTTAACCGTCACTTCCACATCTGTAAATGAGGATACTTTGCAGTACGGCTGGGAATTTAGGATACTTGATAATACACAATTTCTTTCATTCCTGTTATGAGGTCTGCCTTAGGTTTTTCGAAATTCGAGTGCAGTTGCTCGTTTGTAAGTGTGAGGGGGATAGTGAGGCTATCCAAAACAAAGCTTCTAGATTTTTTTTTTCTCCAGGATAATGTTCAGCAAGCTTTCTAGCAGAACCGAAACCTGGTATTTATGTGAAGGGTTTTTTGTGTTCTTGCAATCAACCCAGTGAATCGACAAACTTGTCAAAGCATGCCTGAAGAACTACTCTCATTTCTGCCTTCTTTAAGCTGTATTAGTTGTTTGCATCTGAAATGCTTGTTCTTCTGACGTAGGAAATCTGAACGTAATGGCAAAAAAATGCTTTCAGAGGCAAAAAGCAAAATTTAATGCAGTGCAGACTTCCCCTGCTGATCCTGGCTGTTTGGTGGATGAAGACAGTCCCATCTGGTTATCCTCAAGAACATAAGTATGGCAGCTATTGGAAACAACAGTTGCTGTTTCTCACTACGGCTTTTTTGCATAATCCGGGTGAATTTTTCTCTTCGTTTTACAAAGTGGAGATAATTTGCTACAGAGCAGCTGGTGATGCTGATTGTACTGCTCCTTATTCAGCATCCAGCATTGTCCTCCAAGGCGGAACTGACCTGTGCCAATAGTGGTTGCTGCTGATTAAAAGGTGTAGGATGAGAGAATGACGTGACTGTACTGTCATTCAGTGCTGAAATCTAATCTCCTTTTTCCTCTACAAAGACCTATAGGCTGCTACCATTCCCCTCTTAAGATGACTACTTGCAGCACTTCTCGAAAAGTAAACACACCTATGAAATACTCTTAATCTGAGAAAACGCCTGTAGGAGTCCTCGTAGTTCCCACTTCAGTGTGTCCTGGAATTGAAACTTAGAATTAATCTGCATGGCATTTTAACTGGCTCTCTATTGATGTGCCATTACCACAATTATTAAATTTGCTAGAGAAAGATGATCTTTAACCTAAGTTTTGATTCCCGTTTTTTGTATCTGTAGGGACCAGCAGCACTAACACAGTCGGGGCTACGGTGAACAGCCAAGCGCCCCAGTCTCAGCCTACTGCTATTGCCTCGAGCCGGAAGGGGACTTTCACAGATGACCTGCACAAGCTGGTAGATAACTGGGCCCGAGATGCCATGAACCTGTCTGGCAAGAAAGTTGGCAAAGGGCATAGCAACTATGAGGTGAGATGTAATCCGTGAACGTTTATGGTAAGAAACTGCCAGTGTCACTGCTGTCTCGTTAGGGTGTCAAATGCAGCTAGAGTACAGTTGCCACGTAGCTTGGACAACTGCTCTAGAAAACCGTTGGCTCTGTCTTTTGTGTGCGGGATTGTGTCACCTGCTACGGAAGGGAAGGGGATAACTAAAGAGGAGGGCCACGGTGGGTTCTTGTAAACATCCTTTGGGAGTGGCTTGTGGGGAAAGGGGGGGGGGGGGGGGGCGTGGGGTTTTTTTAAGCAGGTG
>NW_008795252.1:1048934-1068785 GCF_000699145.1 Aptenodytes forsteri
AGGGGGGGGGGTGAGCCTGTGGTTTTTAAGCACGGTTGTGTAACTTTTCTTGGGGGTTGGGTTTTCTTTCAGGGCCCTGGAATGGCAAGAAAATTCTCGGCCCCGGGTCAGCTCTGTATCTCTATGACATCTTCCCTGGGTGCTACGCCCATCTCCGCAGCATCAGCTACCTCTTTAGGTCCCTTCACAAAGGCTATGTGCCCTCCGCAGCAGTACGGTTACCCAGCAGCGTCTTTTGCCGCTCCGTGGAGTGGGACGGGTGGTCCAGCGCAGCCACCGCTCGGCCAGTTCCAGCCCGTAGGTGCCGCATCTTTGCAAAGCTTCAACATCAGCAATTTGCAAAAATCGATCAGCAACCCTCCAGGCTCCAACCTGCGGACCACTTAGCTGCGCTCGGAGACCAGGCTGGCTAGACCTCGGGACAGGACATGGGGAGGGAGACGGGGCCCTGTATCAACTCCTAGTGCTGCAATGAACTGGTAGCTTGCCAGACTGGGAATGAATTTCTCTTTTCCAACCATTGCTGTCAACTCTCTGTAAAGGGAGTTTCCCCACACGCTTTCAAGGGGGAGGAGGATGATCAGCATCCTTATGATGGGACGGTGCTTTTGACCAAGGGGTTCTGCTCTTGTTTGGAACAAGAGCTGTGAGGTCATGGGGTCAGTTAACACAGTCTTGCTGTAAAATTTCTCTCTGGTTTGAGGCTGAACCCACACGTGTTGAGGTGGGAGAGCTGAATCCTAGCATGAGGCTTTAGCACGCTTCTCATCTCTCCCTGAAGAACCAAGACCAGGAGAAAAGCTGTCCAAATCCCCCTCCTCTCCCTCTCCCCAGTCAATCGTATCGGGCTCCAAAATGGTGGGGCACACGAATGGACTTGCAGTGCAGCCCGTGCTTGATAGGTCATTACTGCTTTAAGTAAGGTATTAACAGCTTTGACTGCAGCATTAGAGCAATTTAAATTGTTTAAAAATTTTTAAAAGTTCCCTGCGGACATGTACTTACCATCAGTTTTGATGTGGAAACACTGTGATATATAAATGTTGTTGGACAACAGTAGTTTAAAAATGAGTGGAATATAGAGGGTTAAAAAAGTTAAAAAGAAAAAATGGGAAAAAAAGCTAGCTATATCCTTATACTTATTGGAGACACTTTAACTTTTTCCTTTGTATTTTCATTGTATTAGATAAATAAATGTGAATGTAAAATTGTATAAATTAATGTACTTGAATACTTGTCTGTTCTCCCAGTATGCTTGCTGGATATTTTAGTGCCTTGGACTTCTATTGCTTCTGCAGTTAGCATCGTCTTCCCAGCAGAGCCCCAGGTGGACAGAGGGCAAGTTCAGAGAAGGACGGATTATTTGTACCTAGCGACTGGGACGTTCGAGTTTGTTTAGTGCTACCATTACTGTTTAGAGTAGGTGTGTGGAGGAGGAAGTCGTGGAGGCAGCGCGTTGGAACAGCGTTCTGTCTGTTGGGGAAACTTGTCCGGGCGGGCAGATCTGAAGTTGCTGGTGTGACAGGGGCCAGGTGGGGGTGGGATGGAGGGTTGTGGGTGAAGCTAAAACGAGACTAACCAATATTGTCTACGGAGGCAGGAGGTCTGGATCGGAAACGGAGAGAGGATGGGGAGAAAGTGTATCTTTGGGAAAGGCCCAACTTAAGATGCAGTTTGACTCCACCTGCGAAGTGGTAAAGATGTTTGGTCGGGATGTGACTTGAGGGAGAGGTGCCATTGCTTGTTGGCATGGGCTTGTCTGCTGGGATTGCTTTTCTTACCTTTTTTTTTTTTTTTTTTTTTGTAAAATCCATTTAAGCCAGGAATAGACCGTCCTGGTGCAACGTCCATTGCCGGCAATGGATGTACTTGAAACAGCCGGCATCAAGAAGTTTCCTCTGTCTTATTTGGAGGATTTACGATTTTGTTCACTCTAACAAATTTCGAGCTGGTACCAGGACTGTAACTATCTGTCACCTCTTAGTAACTGTACTGTACCTTCTGCTTTGGTCATTCTCCCTCTTCATATTTAAAAAATACTGGTTTCCTCTTCAAAGTGAAAATAATACCAGCCAGTATTTCTGTAGTGCTGCAAAAAGCTGTGAAGGATGAGAGGACTGCTTCTTGGTACTTGCGAGTAGCTCACCGGTATCCTGGAGGCTGGTGCATCACGGAGATGTTACTTGCCTGAATATTTTTCTGGGAGCGCTGTCGCCCTGTGGAGCCTTAACAGGGAGTTTTTCTGTCTGCGGGGGTTCTCGCTCTTTTTTATTTTTACAAAGACACGCGCAAGATCCATTCCTTTCCTGTCACTTTTTTTACAGCCGTTTTGGCAGCAAGGGCAGGTACAGGCTGGAGATGAACGCCCGAGGGTGAAAGCTAGTGGCGAGGTGGCCGGGCTCCGAGTTCCTTAGGTTTGGGGGTTTGTTCTTTGTATCTGAAGTGCAGACTAGAGCTACAGAATGAGAGAGGAGGCTCACGGTGTGCGTGTGGTGGAAGGGGGGGTTGAAAGCAGGGGTCCCTGCGGCTGAAGTGTAACAGAGAAGCTCTGCTCTTCCGTCTGAATGGATGCAGAGAAGCTTCCTGAACACGCCCAGCATGAGGGGAGAGGCATGCTCTGGAAGCAGGAGCAGTAATGGAACAAGGGGAACGTTCGTGACAGGGGAACCAATCAGCTGGATGCAGCACGTGGTTATTTAATTTTGATCTAATAAGTTTGAGGTCGTTTTTTCACTTAACGTTATGCAAGAACTGGTCTTATTTACCATTGATTTTCCCACCCCCCCTCCTCCTGTGGATGAATAACTGAAGTCTAGAGGAATAAACTAATGCTACTGAACTGTTAAATTATTTTGTTTAATATTACACTTTGAGTATCTTTTTCCACATAAAATCTGTTTCTGAATTACAAGCGTTTTCTTTACATTATTTAACGATGTACACTGTAAAAAATAAAAATAAAAAAATAAAATGAATTGAAACTTTGGGCTTCCCTGGCCGTAGTTAGTTGTATGTTTTGCACTAAACCCAGGCACTGCGCTTCTTGTACGATTGCGCTTTGTGCTGCAATTTGTTACCTTTGTAGAATATTTAATGAAGTCATTCAAATAAACCAAACCTGCTTTTGTTGAGCTGTGGGTTTTCTTGTTGAACAGCAGGCTCCAACCTCTCCGTCCTTTTCCTGGAGTGATTTAACTGTTAGCCAATTTATCAGTTTATCACAGGAAAGTACAAGAAACCCGTTTTAATGAGACCCTTAACTTCTCAAAAGCAGTGATCGGTAATGAGCCTTTGGCCTTTTAATTGATTACTCTGAAACAAGGTCCTGCAAAGAATAATTCATAGGATGGATCTTCAAGAGGAGGGGCCTAAGGGAAAGGGAGGGAGCAGCTGTGAAGGCTAGCGCATAAGCAGTACGATTGTTTTTATGGCTGAGACTGTCAAGAAGTTCCCAAATAGCAGAGAAATACGCTCAGCTGTGAGAGTCAGGAACCTGGTGGCTCTCCCTGTCTGAAGCACAAGTGGAGCTTTGCTAGCAGTGGTCCTGTGCTGCCTCCTGGCAGTGAAGCTGGAGCAGGGTGTGCTGCAAGGGCTGGGGGAGCCCCTGTCCGGGCACAGAAGAGTCCTACTCTTTTTCTGTTGGGTCCGTTGCCCTCCTCTCTGGGGTGGAAGGGAGCAGGGATGTGCACCTGCCCTGCTGGGGAGACGAAACTTCTTAGTGTAGCTCTATAATAGGAATTCCATCCCTAAATTTGCAACCCTACTGGTAGAGTAGAAGAGTGGAACTACTTTACGGGGGCATTCTCAAACAACTGTAGACTTGCAGGAATTATTTGGTATTTCTAAACACTAATTGCTGCTGCATTTCTTTCCATTTTAAGAACAGCTTCTGTTATGAGTCATGCTGCTCAAGGCCTTAAAGGAGAAAAAAAAAGCTCCAAGTGTAAGTTTTACTGCCCTTTCTAAAAGGGACCAATGCTGAGAGGCTTACTGCGGCGATTTCGAGGAGGCATGGCTACGTTTGCACTGTTTCTGTAGAGTCAAGAGAGTCGATGCAGTTGTGTTTATATGAGGCTTTTAATTTTTTCGTTGTAAAAGTTTGGAGCGGCTTTGAATACAGTAATTCTGAATGTCTGCACATTCCCTTCCTAACAGGTATCTGATTTCAACAGTGAGTGCGTGACTCAAACATGTGGTATGTATTTCTTCCCTGAGCTGTTCCGAATGCAGCACTGAATTGGAGAGAAACCAGTACGGTGAAATGTGAAACTATTTTCTAGATGTAATCTATGACAGTTAATTATAATTTGTCCTGTCTTTCCATACTGAAGTCAATCCTCCTTCTTTGTCCTGTTGAGGAGGTAAGTGGATAGTAGAGGATCTTTTAAGGAAAAAGGACCGATGAAGTGGTGAAGGTAAAGTAGGAGGAATGGGAATAAATGCTGAATACTTCAGATGTATTTACATTTAGACTGCTTTAAGAGACTTGACCAGATAGAGCTGTGATGGCAAAGCACAGGAACAAGGTCCCGTTTCAAGTCTGACATTGATTCCGGGGCTGGACTAATCAAGAGTTTGTGTAAATTTTCCTGGTCCATCTCTAACTTCCAGTCCCGTGGTATCGTCCTCCTTGTCTCCAGCACTGCACTTCTGAAAAATACTACTGTATCCAGTTTGAAATACTGCTTAAAAATTCTTTCTTTGACCTTCTTACTGGAAGGAACAGCTGTGGCTTTGCTCTGAAGTTGCCCATCTTAAAGCAGATGCAAGGCTGAACAGACATGGCGGTAGTCTCTTTAGCTTCCTACTCGTAACTAGCCAGAATGTGTTGACTTCTTTGAGCTTGTTAAACAGGAAGTGAGTTGCAATGGTTTGGAGGGTACAGAGGCACGAACAGCTACAAGTGTGGTTTGTTTTTCAAATGTCATGTTTATTTTCATATTGAAAAGGGTTGAAAGCTTACTTAAAAACGAAGTGCAGCTCCCACTTGTTTTACAAAGGGTCCAGGCAAACACTGCCTGAGATGCTATGTGCAACCCCCTGGCAGCGGTCCCAGCGTGCTCCTGCCCCCGAATCTGACACGGCTGAGGAACAAGCTGAGGAGGAGCAATGGGCTCTGACCCTGTTTGTGCAGCCACAGGGCAAACGGCTGGGCTGCACGTCGGCGGCAAACACTGCTGCAGCTTCACACCCTCAGCCTCACCGAACGGGCGACCACAGCTTGTGGACTTTGTCATCTGACCATAACCCACTCTTCTCCCCATTTTACTGAAAATCTCTTTTCTCTGTGCTGAAATGCAACACTGAGGGAGAAAGAAGCTACGAATTGCATCTCATTTTAAAGATTAATTCTGTTACGATTTCCGGCAAATTACGTGTAATGTCAGCTTGTAATACAGCTGCAAGTCTAGTGCTGCAGGAGCACAAATGATTGCTTGTTTACAGAAAAAGGCATCTGAAACATGTAATAACCTAGAAGTACATTAAGTTCTTGCTGGCTGTATTAAACTCTTCTGTGTTGCTTCACCATACTATGCAGGAAAATCTGTTAATGCATTAGACTTCCTCGCGTAATTTGAACAGCCAACTGCAGTCTTCTGATGTAATCCAGCATGCAGGTACCATCACCAGGTGCCTTACGTAGGTTCTAGCCTCCTTTTCTTCAAGCTTTGACTTCTGTAGGGGCTGCACTCTGCCAAACAGGGAGACAGTGGGAAAGGGAAGTTTCTTAAAGCTTTTTTTTCTGCTTCTAAAAGTGCTCCTCAACTCTTTTTCTAGCTCTTCCTTGACAGGACAGTTGGATGGAAAAACCAGGTAGTTTTCCTAGCCCACCATCACAGCATCTGCAGCCAGGTCCAAGAAAAGAAGGATGTTTCTCCCACTCCAATTTACTAATCTAACAGCGCTGCTTTCAAAGCCAAGAGCCATTGTTAAGACAGAACTCGGTCGGTTTTTGGTAGCACGTACCTGGGGTATGCTGGCTGGCACAGCTGCTGTTGCTCGTGATTGCACAGTTGCAGCCATCTGCTACAAGTCCAGCAGAAGCTTTGTGGTAATTAATTCTGTGAGGTGTCCTGTTATGAGTAGTCATTTGATGATGTCCATGGGGTGTTTCAGGTGTCTGGTGTCCAGCTGATGGGTCTGCCATTTTGTGACCCATTATCTTAAGATCAGTGGTCTCCAAGGAAATGTCCCAAAGTTCAGGATCATCTAGAATGAATGAAAAGGTGATCAAACCACAGACGACAGTATTGTACTATGGGAATGACAGTAACTCCAGGACCAGCCCACTCTTTTCCTATGAGTGGTGGCCACTACAAAAGTGAAACTGTAAAGCACCTTTTATGTCAGCGCACAGCGGGGAAACAGTACTACCCCTTGTGCTCTGGATTTCAGCAATGTCCAGGCACTGCGGTGTAAGGGTGACCCAAATAGCCATAGTTATGTTAAGACACCCCCTCACCCCCACAAATGTTCTGTTCCTGTGCAATATCACTTGAGGAAAAGGGTTTACCGAATACATTGTAACAACTCTCTACCGAAAAGCATGGTGTGCAACCCCTTGTAGTGATGGACATCACTTCCCTGCCACTCAAGCAAGGTTTGTATTGCTAAGGTCAGACTCATACTTGCACTTCTATTATTCCAACCTCTTCAGAACTTTGACCTTTACGCTGTACTCTGAAGAGCTGATTTAGATGCTAATGATTTAACACACTATTACTCATCACTTTTTGGCTGACCTGCGAAGAACTCCTCTTCTATTGCTAGTTGCTGTTGTACTGCTGCTGGAGTGCTGTGCTTTACAGGAGGATCGGATGTTGCTGGATGGAGGTAACAGAAGAAGAGATAAATATTAGAAATACAGAAGAACCCTTTTGCTCCTCTTAACAGAGCATGAGTCTGAAATGGTAAGCGGCAGCTGCCACCAGGTACCCTCTTTTTTCCTAGAGCTGGTTATGTTTTGGTAGCAGTATGTGGAATGGTAAGACTCTGTACCTGATGATGGCTGATAGCTGCACTACTTCAAACTGGTTTTTAGCCTGTTTACCCCATCCCCAAGTTCCTGCTTACCACACAGCTGTCCAGACTTCCCCATGAATAAAGAGCAACATATTAGTAGCTAATGCATTATCTATTTGCCTGCAACCCACCTCAGTGAAATGCTGCAGTCTCAGCTCAGGTGCAGCATGTTAGTGGGACTGACGACAGCTGCTGTGCTGCATGAAGCTTTAGGGTGGTTGGAAAGTTGCAGTTTTAATGATGCAGTTTTAGGGCTGACGTTCCTGCCACTGTAAGCGGGGGGGGGGGAGCAGAAAAGTATGATAATCCTCCCTCCTCTGGTCTCAAAGGTGTGTTGATGGTACAGTACAAAAGCAAATGAAACTGGTTGGGCTCCTGTATTGAGGGTAACACAAGTCTGCCAGTAGCTATCGTTAAAACTGTCAGTTTTTAGTGCAAAGTCTTACCCTGTTTGCTGCTAGGAGCAACTACTGGAACCTGATGCTTTTTCTCCATCTGTTCCCGGAACTGTTGCTGTAGCTGCTTTTGTCGCAATTTCCGCTGGTAAGTGGCATCACACTCGATAGCTAAGGAGTCTGTATTTCTGCCCCTCCCCCCAAGTAAGCACAAAGTTAAACAGAATTTCAGCAATTACATTTTATGAAGAAAAAATGCATAAAGAAATAACAGCAAGGAAAATCCACTAAACTTACATTTTATGGCATCTTCCAAATTGGGCTGTCTGTGTGTTTTAAAAGGTACAGTAACTTCTAATATAGCTTATAAAATAAATTTATAATAGCAGTCTCACCTGGAACTATTTGGTTGTTTCTGATCTACCATTGCTACAGCAGCCTCTGTCTGACCAGGCTTACAAGTAGACGCCATCTCACAATGCTGTCTCCCTCTTGCGTTCTGCCTTTCCAAACAGCTATTGTATCTTGCTTTCTCTATTTCAGGCTCAGAGTCCTCTCTCTTAGCTTTGACCAAATCTAACTCAGGGGGTATCTAGTAAAGGAAAAAAAGAAAACATATTCAGAAATTTCCTTCATCAAGTTAATGAAATATGCACAGGCTTTTTCTATACAGTACTGTCAAAAAATCTAGTTTGTTTGCTCTAAGTGGAACAGTAAGTTAGAAAACTGAAATGCGTTTTCAGTACAAAGTCATTCAGTTAGTTAATAATTGAATTCACGCGACTTTGTGTTAGCTTAATAGTTCAGTGCTTCAGGGTAGATAGCCCACGTCTCCCCAGACTGTGCTCTCTGCAAACGAGAACAGTGATTGATGCAGAATTCTACAGCTCAGACAGTCTCACAAGCCTGTTGCCGAGTCTGTTAGTTTTGCCGGTTCCGTTTTCACGCTTGTATTAAAGGGCATGGCAGACCCTTACTCAGCTCTGCAATCGTGAGGTCACTGAGGAAGGTACACCATTCTCTTTTCATTAAAGACGGGATGGTTTGGCTCTCTGATTTTACAGATTTGTGGTAATGCCTCTAATAGACCATGACCCTGGCAAAGCAGAGATCTGTGCCATCTTTACTTGGCGAGGTGTCACTTTGGATCTGCTCCTACAGGCTAAGTTAGCTAGATAGAACCGCCTCACAGCTCTAGGCTGGCTAGCAGAGTTCAGTAAATCCTAGTATGATGAAGGCAACTTTACTATGAAACTTCATGGATCAGCAGTTGTAAAAGGCTTACTTTCTCCTCAATGAGCAAGGTAGGTTGCTGCCTAGAAGCCTACTGCCCCCAGCTGGTAACAAGATTAATATTGGTTACTGAGGTGCAACCTCAGTAGCAGCCAGGACAACTTTAATACGAAGAAGACTGCTGTGTTACATCACAGCATACTTATAAATTGTGATAGCTCTGAAAGAACGTGGTTAAAGCATGGCTGTCACTGATGAAGACGTACATCACAATTTCTTGTCTCTCCCTGGACCAAAGACAGACCTCCACAAGAGGCATTTCTCCGTGGTGTTGGTTACCTCGGAAGGTTCACTGTTTGACCTAGTGCTTCACAGAGTAAAAGTAACTGCAGCTCTTCCCTTGCAAACTGAAACCTAAGGAGGTAAGGAGTCTGAAAAGCAAAGCAAGATGTAACATGGCTTCTTACTGTTCAGTAAGGATAAGAACCATATTACAGCAAGGAAAGTAAGTGTTGAAGTACGCATCAGTTGTACATGCTAATTCTTCATACATTCAAGAGCCACAGTTTGCCAGTAGTATTGTATCGGGTATTTAAAACAAATTGGAGTGTAGATCTTCCTAATGTTATTCCTCATCCTCCAGCAGCCAAGTCCAGTACATCCTGCTGATAATTCAGTTGCAAAATTCAGGTGCCAACACATTTTTGAAGTCAAGCAGAGGACGTTTGCAGGGCCATGTGTACACTCCTCATGTAGCAAAGGAAAATAGCGCGACCTGTTTTGCTGTTCTGTGGTAAAATTTTGAAGTGACTGTCAACAGCTAAAAAGTTGTTGTGGGTCCAGCCTAAATGGTTTGGTTCACCCTTTGTATCATAGATGCATCTAGCATTTTGCAGCCTTCTTTTGGGAAGGATCCAATTTGGTTAACTGAATGTTGAAACCACCTTTAGAAATTACCTTTGCTTGAGACCTCAGTACAAAAACACTGTTACAGAATAACTACTCGTTAACTATTCTAACAAGAACAATGAACACTGAGGGGTGAAATACAGGCGCGCTGTAAACTTTGTTAAAAGGACCACTCTGAGTTTATTTTCTATCTAGCTGTGATGTGCGTTAGGGCCTGGTAGAGTTTGAATAACAGTTAGTAGAAGGACAAAGTAACTATCAATGCATATATTGACATGGCTACTGTATGGATTTTGCTTAGAATTAAGTGAAAGTTCCAATTACAACAAGCAGCTTTGGTATGTGACCCACCTGGTATTGTTTCTACGATATCCTGGGCTATGCATATTAAAAACTTTATTTGAAGGAGGAAGTCTTTCTCATGGAAAAACTTCCTATTTTCTGCCAAAGCTCCCTGAAGTCTAAAGAACACTCCTTTTCCTGCTGCCCACTGGTTGACATATAGGCTGTTAGCTTGAGAGACTTCAGGACTAAATGAAATGGTCCTGATTCTGCAGGAACGCACAGAGGAGCTGTACCTGCTTTAGGGTAGGTTACACAGATAATGGATGTACTGTCTGGCTACTCTTCTGCCCTGCCTGCAGCCTCTGGTTTTATGACCTATTACAGCAATTGGCAATTGTGTCACTGTATGCAGTTATCTCTTATCTTTTTTTTTTTTAAATTCCTGAAAAAGTCCAGTAATGAGAGAAATATGTCAAGTAAGTTTGACTTTTAAAATTCATAATAGTAAACTGGATTGTGCTACCACTGACAACAAGAACAAACTGAGAGATCTGTTCTGGCTTTTGCCTTAGAGAGGGCAAAAGTATACAGTAAAGACGTGCACCCAGCAGACTCTATTTTCCCAAGGACTTCCATTTCACCTATGTGATGAATATATGACTTGACACTGGTATCATTGCTGATACGCATTTAAAGCAGAAGTGGCTAGATGATAGCAATGAACTGAGTTGCTACGACTGACAACAAAGCTTAAACAGTCTTAAGAACTGCAGCACATGGAGAAAATGGCACCTAGACCGAGCTAGTTTAAACAGTTCAGTGCTTTCTGTGGTAACATTTAATCTGCTGTGAACACAGATGTACGCATTACTGGCACTGAACAGAGACTTGGACAACATGGCCATAAATGTCACATGAGATCTTGAGTAGGGTACTGTTTCTTCACCATAGTAACCTTGCCTACTGCAAATAGTCAAAATTTAGAGTAGTCGTGGTGAAATGTCGGGGAAGAACTCTGTAACAAACAGTTCACACTGTAACAAACAGTTCACACAAACTAGCAGGCAAAGGCTATTGGTCTCATAGCTGGAAACATTCAGGGATGAGATGCATTGATATCATTATTTATAATCTTTTTTAATATGAAGGACCAGGAGCAGTGGACATCTAGCAGTCCCTGCTCTAACAGCCCATGTACTGCACCTGACGTGGAAGCTTATTCACGGCTCGTAGGTAGTCTTTGTCTAGGATGCAGTTCCCAAGAGCATTCCCAAAGCACCTGAGAAATAAGAGAGCTCACTGTGACTGAAAATAACAGTTAATTCTCACTTAACTTCTGAAAATGTACAAGTACTGATCTTCACTTACTTGAGTGCCCTCTTCAGTCCATCTGTTACTGCCTCCTTTCTTGCCTTTTCTAGGGACAAGGCCTTAGACTTCAGGCCTTCACTGACTCCATACCCCACATCTTCGTGGTATGACCCATCCTGCAGTAAAATTTTAAAACTAGTAAGTATAAGGGAATTTCTGCACATACAGCACTTCTTGTTATATGCTGTGCTTTCCTAAGCCTGATTACTTGCTCTTAGCTGGTTGTTCTACAGCAAGGTCAATGTTTGGGACACCGCTAGGTTCTCTGGTGTAATACAGCACTTGAGAACCACAATCTGACCTATGCGTGAACTTTCATTCACAGCTTTAGGCAATTGCTCAACTATAGACAGAGCAAACAAAAAAAAAATCCACTTACCTTAAGCTGAACTTTCACAAATGCACAGACCCCCACATAGAACCTGCCATTGTTGAGGTCAACAAAGTCTGGGGGAGGGAAAAGTAACATCCTAAATAATACAAAAGACTTCTGATCCACATTTTGTCCTTTGAGGACGCTCATAAGCCTGTACCATACTTGCTGAATATGCCCAAGACACTGTATCATCTTCTAGAAAATGGAGCATGACTTAAAAAATATTAACTGTAGTTTGAGAATGCTGACTTGCATATATGCTCTGGGCATGTTACGTGATACTTTCTGGTTATTAGTGGCTAGTCCTGCCAAACACTCACACCCTGCTACTACATGTATAAACTTAAACATATGAAAGAAGGAAGAGTTATAAATGTTACTTTTCATTCAGCTACATATCCTACGTGTTCAAAGCATAACAGTTTTTTTCAGCTGGAAGGAAAGATTTAAAGTATCAATTTATAAAAACAGTAATGGAAAAGAAACTGTTGCCTATAAAAGTAATTTCTTTCCTATTATATACTAGAAGTCTCCAGTTTGCGAAATTTTGCACAAGATTTTATCCAGGACAGACTACCTAAAGAGCTTAACAGGTTGCAATACAACTCTCAATCCACAAGCTCTAATCTATCTTATTTTACACCAAAAGCAATACTATATAATATACATAGGGTATTCTAGTTAGCAGTCTTGCAAGCCTGATAGTAACATGACACGTCTAAAATGAAATGCTGTGACTGTACAAGTAACTGTACTCTGGGGTCCAAAAGCTCTTCTGTACTCATCTGGTCTATTTGTTTAATTGTTTTGTAAACCTGCCAGAGGTGCAAGCCCTTTTTCTACCCAGAAACTTAAAACCAAACATAACGGAATCCTCTGTCTCTGAATTGCTAAGGAATGACTTGTTACGGCATTATTTGAAAAAGATAGAAGCTTGAAGGATGTCAGTCCTTTCTTGACTGAAAAGGGGAAAGGAAAAAAAAAATGGTATAGAACAGATGGAAACCAATGAAGTAACTTGTTTTATGTCTAGAATCTACCAGCCTGAGGTAAGAAACGATTTCTGCAGGCGGGGGGGGGAAGGAAGGAGGTACATTTATGCAGTTGCTTTGAGCTACTTCAACACCCAGTCTTCAGTCTAAGCATAGCAGATCTGCAAATAAGGACAATACTTCTCTGGTAGGTACTACTTCAGCTATCGAGATGGAAGAAGCGTAAGCTTTAAGATCACCTGAATACGGTTTTCTAGAAGAATAATTTTTTCAAAGCTTTCTACTGTAAAAAAAAAAAAAAAAAATTCTCAGAACCAGGTATTGGCTAGAAGAATCTGCAGAAAAAGATGGGTCCCTAAAGATCAGGAGAATATTAACTGAGAGTATTAACTTGTTAGAATATAAAAATTACAGGTGAGTATGAAAGTTGGCTCAGGGCTGCTGAGTGTTAAGTAGTTTAATTGTAATTACTCGTGACTGTAGTCACTGAGTGTTCCCATAGAGATCAGAAAACTTGATTATAATAGCTCAAGAATAATCATAAACACACTTAGAATAATGACTATGACATATTCCAGTACAAGATCTAAAAAGAAAACAGAAGGTCCACTATTATTCAATTTCTCTCATTCTTACCAACTGCTAAGACACCTGGAAATTTCATATGCCTCTCCTCAGGTTCTTTGAAGTGATCAAGTTCTAGGATAGATACCCTGGTCCTTATCTGAGAGACTCTTCCTTCAGGGCCTCACAGTGAAACAAGAGGAAAGACTTCTTTATCCTCAAGAGATACTTACCAACATTCTGCTGAGTCACTGAATGAGCCCAGCCATTGAAGCCAAACATCTCATTGGCCAGACTGATTACCTTGTGACCCTCAATGTAACAGACCTGAAAAGAAAAGCGTATATATATGTATATATAAAAATACATACACATGTGCACAAATATATACATGCTTATTTTAACGAGGGATTACACACATCATGTTACACTGAGGAAACCCAGGTAAGTTCAAGGTTCAGATAATGTGAATAAAAGAGTGATGGTGTAGCTTTAGGTTCACCCTCTTCCAGCAACTGTGGTAGAGGGTTAATATGACAACAAATAGGACTTAATCAAGGGAAGGCAGACCTAGCGGGCACTAAAGAGGGTAAAATGCAGCCAATGTTATATAATGCTCCATATATTCCAGTTCTGGGAAAAAAATAAGAAAAAGTCTCAATGTTCTCAAGGATGAAGCACTGAAAAGTTGAGTCCTTTTTTTGAAGTGTAAAAGGAACCTGTGACTCAGTAAAAGCCGGAATTTATGCTATGCTGACTTTGCTTTCATATCTGCATGTTAAACTACTAGTGGGAAATTAACTTAAGAAAAACAAGGATTATTGCAACTTTTTTTACCCTAGTTTTGCTGGAAAAAACTGTGAGTTGAAACACCTATGCATGTTTGTTCATACCTTTTGTCCTCCTCCAGCTTGCCGACTGCTGATATATTCTGGACCCAGTCTCTGACGAAGAGCATGCTGGATAGCTTGATATTCACTTGCTGTGTATTGATACTTGACAAAAACAAGGTAAGACAAATCTCCTCACTCTCCCCATTTTAGCTCTCCCTCTTCTCCTAATATCATTTCTTTATCCCATTTTTTCCATGTACAGTCCTTCCAAGAGATGTATGATCCATTTTTAGAATCAGGATGTAACAAATAGGGAAAGACCTCAGGGTGTCTGTGTGCATTACATTTGTGCATTATATTGTTTTTTTCTCTTACTCTTGAAGTGTATATATACAAGCATTAATTATTGAGCTGTAGCAATTCTTTTTCATTTCTCATAACCATCACTTACATTAGAAGGACTGAGATGAGCCAGGCCTATTAGTATCCTATTGAAATCTTAATGCAGTCATAATCCTAGTCAAGGTTGCCAGGAACACACATATAAGCTTGTATTTTACCTCACAAAAATAAAACGTAATATTTCTGTGACCAACAAGAAAAGTGTATTCAAAAACTCTAACAAAAACAAAGTTTAAACTTATTCTACCACCATATGGCATCAGGGCAGGGAGGATAGCAGCTCAGGCAAGCAATCAAAATAGGAGTTTCTTGAGGAGTGTTCAGCAAATTCCCCTCATGCAGGGAAGGTCCTTTGGATAACTCCAGCATCACTGGTATCGTTAGATAACACCAGCATCACTGGAAGCCTAAAGTGTTGTAACTTTTGCTCCTTGTCTTAGTAGAAATACAATTTACAATCTGTAAAGTTTAGAGAAGCCTAAATGCATATTTAAGGATTCAAGCACTAAAAAGCTTGTGTTGCTATGCTCTGATGGGGGACAGAACAGAGATTTTTACCACCTAAATCCTAAGTATTGTGTACGCATGTATTGGCTGCCCTGTCATTCAGCAGAACACAGAATTCGATAGTGTGTGTGCCATATACGTTCCCACACCTGCGAAACCTCTCTAATTTGTATTTGGTTCTATTTAAACTTAAAGGAATAACTTCGTCTTTTTCTGACACTAAAATGCAAGCCTGTAACCAAAAGGCATAAGGAAAAAGGGAGAGTGCACATGCCTATGCCATATGCAGGAACTATGTATAAATGCCTATCATGGAGAAGAGAATTCACCACCAAAAGGTCTGTTCAGTCCAGATACGGTTTTCTTTTTCCCAAATTATTTTAAATTTTTAAAAATTATTTTTTAATGGCTGAAAGTAGTTGACTTTTCTGAGGCAGTACTGAGAACGTGTGTAAGCATGAACCCAAGCCATCTGGGAGTAAGAGAGAATAAAATGAGCCCCATTTTTAAGGAACAAAATTAAAAACCTTTTGCGAAGAATCCAGAGCAATTTATTATAACTCGAGGCATGCCAAGGCTATCATGGAGGAAAATGTGATGTACAATTAGGTATAGCATAGCTCGGGTAATGGATGTGACTCCAGCCTTACTGTATCCAACTTTAAAATGAGTAAATATGCAGGGCAGGTTTCCAGAAGCACAAGCACAAAACTTCTGTTTCCCTCTCAGGCAAAAGGAACTGACCTGTCCGAAGCAAGCAACCGAATTGCTAGTGCTGGAACTACTGCTGCTGATGTGGCTTTCGCTGTCTTTCCCTTGACTTTCAGGCATCCCTAAAGGTAAGAGAAAATACAAACACTGAAGATAGCGGAACTAACAGTCTGTATAAAGACAAGCCAATGTGTTGAAGTCCACCTGCCCAGTGAGTGGACATTACAGCAATATTATAATTTTCGCTCCATGGAACTGCTGCAGCCCCAACTGGAAATTTGTTTTCTGATGTTGTTTCAGAACTGTCAAAACTTTTCTTAAATACATTACACTACGTAGGCAGAAATGGCTAGTTTCATCCTAGAAGCAGAGGCACCATTCTGGTCTTCCATCCATCACCAACAAGGGTGAGCCTAAATTAAATTAAATCAGTGAAACAATTATTTTATTTAAAGAATGAATAAATTATCCTTGCTAGTAAAAGAAAAAAATATAATTCAACAGCATCTGGATCCTGCATAAGATCAGAGACTAGAACAAAAAATTAGTAATGTCTTGAGTCCTTATTCTAAGTATTAAACTGGTAACAAATGATATCTTTGTTTTTTTCATTTTAGATAAACGTGAATGCATTGTACCATTCTAGGTAAGGAAAAACAAAATAATCCACTCTTTCAAATTCTTCAGCACTATCTTCCTAGATCACTTTCAATATCCATTAATACTTAGACTCTGATAAAAAGCAGAGGCAACTTTCTAAAATTTGACTTGTCTATACCCTGCCTCTTCAGTCTTTATTTTAGATTATTGTTTCGACTGTAATCATACTGTCTTGTGTTATGATGGTATCATATAAACTATGCAGAGCTGAAAAACATACAGAACCTGCAAGAATTTTAAGAAGCTGTACCAATAATTCAGTAGATGGCACCCTTTTCTAAGCCGGTATCCAACAACTACCCAGTATTGCATCACCACTCCACCCTGCTGCTGGAGAAGTGGTCTTGCTGAGAGTTTATAGAACAGGCGTGCAAAGAAGCGGAGCAGCACTTCTGTATAGGCCCACAGAGGCAATTTTTTATTGTATTTGCACAAATGCTGAGTACAACCAGTAGTCTAGCACTAAGATTTTTGTATGCAATACAAATATAAGACAAGTCAATATACATACAAGACAGCTGGAGATGTCAAAACAGTTTGAGAAAGTCTAAAATCCTCAGTAGGTAGCATCATTTCTCAGTCAGAACCTGGCTAGTATTATGTTTTTCTACTGTACTTTAGGTTCAGCACTTTTTAAAACAAGCTGTTTTTCAAGTCTCTAAACAAGGAAGCTAAAGTTTACTGAGAACTGGGCAAACAATTTTCAGAAAAAGAATACTAGTTGTTTCGTTGGCAGGTATGAGCACTGGTAATTATGCTAGGTGTAGCTAAAATTCTCCTTAATTTTGGTTGGCTATAATTATTCATCTCTGGTCCAAAAGTTGTATAACTGTACAGTGTTTATACATTTGAACGTGTTTCAATTAAAAGTTTGCTGCAATTTGTGGTAAATACGTTTGGTTTTGGAAGAGAACATATAGAAATGAATATTACCAGGAGATACACTTGTAATTTAAGCAGGCTATTGCCCCTATTAAGCAAAGAGTCCATTGCATCCTGAGGGAGACAATTAGAGAGGAAAAACTAGTATCTGTGGTGAGTGGTAGAGGGAATCAAAGTTTGAACAATAATATATTCCCCCCCATCCCCGCAACTCTAAGCAGCCTAAATCAGATCTTAATTATTATAAAGCCCCTGGGAAAAAACAATGCATGAAATGTGTGTATTTGCCTACATAGCCCTATTACCAGTTTGCCACAAATATTTATGGACAATAGGTGGGAGCCATTTTGAAGCCAAATTGATTTAACTGAAACCAGTATTAAGTCCTTTAAGTTTTTATATGGTGTGCACCATTGTCAGTCTAAATTCTCTAAAGAGATACGCCTTTAATGAAGCTCTGAATAAGATGTGGGAATTGATTCTGAATGAGAACGAGGAAGTACAGCCAGCATGCTGCTGAAAACAGCTTCACATCATACAGTTTTAATCCAACAGATCAGATGCCACCAGAGAATACTAGCCACATACTTCTTTGCAATAAACAGTTTAAAAACATGTCAGTGGTTTGTATTCAAATTATGTATTATTCTACAGCTTGTGTGAAGGAGACAGATGATGCCAGTTTAGTTTCAGGCTTTGCCTGTTGGAACAGTTTGCTTCAGCTGTGAGCCTGGTTTAAACCAAATATTCTATTACAGCAATGTGGTGGTTTTTTCCAAGCCAGTGAAGTGCAGCACAGCAAAGCCCTATGTCTCAAAGCAATTGTCAGAGCATTTCAAAGTGACAGAACTTCAATTTCAAAATTATTAGAGTAGGAGTTCAGAAGAGAGAAAAGTTAATTCTGCAAATGGAGTTACAGATCTACCTCAACACCACAGCAAGAAGCTAGGGAAGGCAAGGCGTTTCCATTCTTCAGTAGAATATTGTTTGCTCACCCCCCCGGCCCCACAATGTTTTAACTCGCATGAAATATTAATACTGAAGTAGATAATAAGCTATTGACTAGCACACAAAAGAGCCTCAAACACCCTCCAGGGCCAGGACAGTGCTAGGAGACTGTCTGCTGCATAAACCAGTGTTAAAAAAGCTGTATTTTCAAACCATCTTTAAATACTAAATATTAAAGTTCAAATATACTTGCTCTGCATGCAGGATGATAAAACCAGTTTATCATCAGCTTAAAGACATCTAGGAATTATAATTTATTACTCTGTGACTGTGACCATTACTTATTATTTACAGGGAATTATTTTTAGTTTAGCTGGTAATGTTCTCAGAAAGTTTTCTTATCACTGAGAAAAAACACACACAAGACTACACGTGTTGCACTGTGCTTCAAAACATTACCTTAATAGACTAGAACAGGCAAAAAATCTTAACAGCTTTTACTACTACCATATTTTGATTTTGTTTTTTAAAAAAAAGTGTAATAATACAAAAGCTTAAAATTTGAACAAATGAGGTACACAATCAGAAAAATGGCTGCTTTGAGAAACTGGATATGAAATACTAATTTTCAACAACACTCTAGAAGTAGGTATTTATTTGTATGGTGGTAGTGAACTGAGCAGCTGCTGAGAAACATCTGGGTGTGTACACAAATTCCCACATAGGAAATAAACCAATTTTCTAGAGCAGATAATCCTGAACTTAATCTGTTCAAGTAGAACTACTACTGCAGGTTACGGCAGCAACACCTTCAACTTCCATGACAGTATGCATGTAACTTCTAATTTTCTAAATGAACACATCCTCACACACCTGCCTACCCTACTGTCCATTACTCCAAAAAGAGATTTTGGTCCTAAATCACCTATTCACCTGCTAGTTTCCCTCTGTCTTGACAAACTAGGTTTTTGAACAATGCACTGTGCCCTAATCCTGTGCTAGGAGTGTCAGTTCCCAGTTCTCTTCAGGTGTAAGGTAGAAGCAGGCAGTTTTGCATCACTTCGAAATAGTTTGCATACCATGAATTGTGTAAGTACCACAACCTGGGAAACCCTCAGCTAGAACATGGCTGTTTCAAGAAATTACTTGTAGCATCAAAAAATCTGGAAGATATGACTTTAACGTACTGTGCACTTTTAGAGAGCTTTTTATTCAACCTCATCCTTCTCTATACAGTGAGTGTCCTTCACAGTGAAGCTTTAGTTTGCTGAGCAAAAATCTTTAACATTCTTTCAGTGAATGCAATTCTACTGAGTCCACCAAGAGCAAACAGCTATGCATGTAGCAATGAGTGATTTAGCAAGCACTAAAGATAATACCACATATTTAACCTAAGGTTCATATTGCTCTAACACAAAAAATAAAAAAAAACTTCAGAAACTGTATATTTCTGTGGAGTATTCTCTCCTCTGGGAACTCCAAACTATAAGTTGATTAACCTGTTATGCAAAGGTTGCTTCATCCAACACTGAGCTGAGGTGTACATCTTTTAAGTACAAGATGTTCCTAATCACCACGGGCCAGTGCTATACCACAGTTTAAAAAGAGTGGAAAACAGATTATGAAATTACTGTGGGAAAATTGCATACAATATATCCCTTCAGTTTTGACTTCTGATAATATCTCTAGGCAACCAACCTTGGGTACTCGGCCCCCTGAGCTGGAAGACAGGGACGGCGAGCAGGATGAACCCCCCGTAA
>NW_008795252.1:1070105-1073011 GCF_000699145.1 Aptenodytes forsteri
CTGAAAGAGTGGTTAAACATTGGAAGAGGCTGCCCCGGGAAGTGGTTGAGTCCCCATCCCTGGAGGTATTTAAAAGACGAGTAGATGAGGCACTTAGGGACATGGTTTAGTGAGCATGGTGGTGTTGGGTCGATGGTTGGACTCGATGATCTTAGAGGTCTTTTCCAACCTCAATGATTCTATGATTCTATGACTTGAGAAAAGTGAGGTAATCTTCCGTTAACTTCAACAGAAGAAAAAGATATTCAGTGTTTTATAGGTTAAACAATGAAATGCACAGGGAGGTCATGAGACTGAATGTCTGTTGTAGACTAAAGGTGGCCTCTGATGCTTGCCAATACCATATTGATGCATCTTATTGGTATTGATTCAGGCCGCATTCTGTAGTAAAACCACCCCAGCAAGAGAATAAAAAGGTATAATGTAGAAAGTTTGAGCTATCTGCAATAGTTTAAATATATTTGCTTTCAGGGCATACAAATACCACTACACCAATTTCTCCTCAGTTACAGCACATCGCAGACTTGACATACCTTCACGCAGTCCCATGTATTTCAGGGGAATCTATATATGTGGCTCCAAAAGCAAAATTTAGCCCTTAGATTTATCGGGCAGTAGTATGTTTACTTTTGGTATCTCTAGGATGATGATATCCTCCCTGCACAAAACAGAAAACACTAATTCTGGTTACCCTTTTTACTGATTAACATTTTAATGAACACAGTGTAAAGCTCGTTCTTCCTTATCTTTATACAAGCTTGGCAGAATAACATGGTGCATTTGGGGGGGAGTGTTTCTATTTAGAATGTTTGAATACATCCAATGTCTGAAATGAAGCCTATCTGGTCACTTCCTGCATTTTTGGAACACAGGGTGAGAAACTCATCTCTTTACTCATGCTGAGTTTTCTGTCATAACAGCCTTTATCCATTTGTTATGAATTCATCGAACATCACTATATCTATTGAAAGTTGTTTTTTTTTTTTAGGATCCTAGTTCCCCAGCAATTACAAATCAAAGTCCAAATGGGTTAGTTTAACGCATGTGTTGCTGTGTTTTAGACTGCGTATTTTTCAAATGTTGCTGGTTACTCCTCCAAATGTGTTCCTTAATAGCAGTGTTATGTGTAAATTACTTCTCTCCCACACAATTTTGTTCACTGTTTTAAAATTCAGCATTGTCACTTTTGCCTTACAAAGGGTCCACAAAGTTTCATTAGTTAAAAATGTATTAAGCACCTTATGAAACAGATCATTCCAAACAATTCTAAATTTAAAATACATTTGCTTTCTAAGAATATAAATCCTACTTAATTTCTCGCATTACTTAATTTCTTTGCATTAATCCACAATTCTGTATAGAAAAATGTTTAATTAAAGGGATTAACTGGTACTCCTTCACAAATAATCTTTCAATGATGTTATAAAAAAAATCCTTGTAACCACAAACAATGAGCTAGGTCTGTAGCAAGAGGTGCTCTGTTTTATTGCACCGAGGGGTAGAACTGAAGGAAAAGAGAAACAACTTGTTTGGCATACAAGCTCTTTTCCAGGTGTGAAACAGTAACACCTGACAGCTACAAAACCGAAAAGTGAACAATCCACTCTCGAACGACTAGTTTCACATTTAGAAAGACAGAGTAAAAGAAAAGAGCTTGTTCTGGAGACCAGACCTGGCAGGAATATTACTCAAATATCATAAATTATTTATGTGGGTACTTCTTTCTAAAAGCCTGTCAGATTGATTTATAACCACATCATTTATGTATAAGCCACTTGAGTTGTTGCAAGGAAAAGAGAGGAGGCTTTTTAACTCAAGAGTAATGGTTTGGGACTTAAAGGGAAAAGCAGCCTGTCTAATTGTAACTGTAGAAAGCCTGTAGTTTTGCCAAATGCAATTGCTAGACAAGAAATTAATCCAGGCTGGAATCTAAAACATCTGAACTCTGTAAGAGCTGCAGGAGATCTGTCAAACAGCAGATCATAAAAGACATTGCGATTACAGGCACAGATGACACTTCTGGCAGCCAAGACCACATTAAGCTGACACACTAATTAAGTTACCACAAAAAATCTAAAGCTCTCAAGCCCTCTGTTTTCCTGTTTTGCTCCAGGTTGACACTGTTTATTTTTAAATGGAAAATCATTTACATTTGAAATTGACAGAATACTTCAGGCATGGGCAAGCCTATATCTATTTTCATCCTTCTGCCTTAAGACAGCAGTGTAAAGTATCCCTTTTTTGGGGATACCTTAGGCTTGACAGAAGGGCTTGTATATTACAGCATGCACTTACCTGCACTATATTATTCTTCAGAAATTAATTTAAAATGGATTCTGTGCTTCTACAGTTGAAAAAGAAGTTCTGGTTAGTGGGACCTCAATGTACATCAGCTATCATAATTGTGAGAGGTCTGAATTACTGTGTTTATTGCAACAAGATATTAATTTAAGTAGTGATAATTTATATGTCAATAACTGTCATTCCTATCCAATTTACTGTAACCTCTCACGTTAGCGTCCCCTGGAATAATGGCTAAGGAAGCCAATGTTGTTTTTGGCTACCTACACCTTGCAATCACAAAAAATCAAACTGGAAGGATGTATAAGCAGGTCATTTGCTCTACCTGCCTGGATGAAGGCAGGGCTCAGTTACAGCAGGCTGGGAGTCTTCTAAGGAAGGAGCCTTTATCAGGGAAACCGAAGTTTGCCCAAGGTAGGCGTGCCCAGGTAGCAGCGGGGCTGAGTGTACCAGCTTTGGCGCTGCCTTTGCGGGCATCCCCCAGGCTCAGAGAGAGGTTTTTTTTTTACCCGGGGAGGGTCGCGCTGCCTCCCGTAGCCCCAGCCACCTCGCGCTCATTCGGGCAGGGCTCCAAACGCCGTCTCGGCGCAACTCCGCGGCCAGGA
>NW_008795252.1:1074404-1110267 GCF_000699145.1 Aptenodytes forsteri
CTACCGCAGGTCCTTCGTGTTCTTCCCATTCGCGTTCCGTATTGTATTTTTCTGCCCCTACTTATTTAGTCTGTCCTTGGGAAGCGCACGCTTTTATTGTCTTAGTCACATCATCTGAGGTAAAGGTGACCGGTGTCTTTCTACCTAGACCTTGTGGTGTTGTAGGATTTCTTTATTTCTTCCCTGTGAATGCTGAACGGTCACATTTCATTTATTTTATTACATCTACTACAAAGTAAGCGTCAGCTGACACGATGCTTTGTTTCTGAATCTGCTGCCATCCTGAAGCATGTGTCGGGAATTGCTGTCTTTCCACATCTGTCTTGTTTGTAACGTGAACTCTAAATTGTAGTTATGAAGTATACAATTATTTTACGTGAAATGTTGCATGCACGCTGGAAGTTCGCATTATGTATTTTACGTGAAACGTTGCATGCACGCTGGAAGTTCGCATTATGGTTAGTGCCGACATGGTGTGAGATGGTCTAAAGTGAAACCCCGATGGAAATGGGAGAGACTAGGAGATATGAAGATACAAAGAAACAGCTATGGAGGAGGTGGTGTGGGAAAGCAGTACAGAAGCCAAGAGAATGAAAGCAAATGGATAGACGCAGAATTGGTCTAAAGAGCAAAACATCCAAGCTTGTTTTGGAGGCACATTGATGTGTATGTTTAACACTTTATCCAAGCTTGTTTTGGAGGCACATTGATGTATACGAGGTGGTTGTAGCTGGATAATACGTTACCTCAAATCCAATGGGCTGTAACCAAAAAAAGTTGTCTGGTTTGACTGCAGGGTTGTAACTCTTAAATGATGGCCAACTCGGCTAGGATGTCTACAGCAGCAACCTCCACCAGCTGCCTGCCCTCCTTTTCTCCCGGAGGTTACTGCATCTATAGCAGTAGGTGGCTGAACATAGGTCTCTTCCTGAGCTACTGCGATCTACAGCCAGACATATTCCTGTATTTCGTGTTGAAAACTGCAGCAGCTCAGATGTGTGCCCCAATTCAGGGTCACTTATGAGTCAGGACCCTTACAGCCATATCAAATAAGATTAGAAGAGATATATCACCACCTTGCTCATGCTAGTATGAGCAGAGTTGGTAGTACAATAGTTGACTTTTTTCAGTAATGAAATATTTGGACTGAACCACTAGTTATTTAATAACTGAGACAGCTGTACTGAATGTAGTTCAGTTCTGGAAGCATAGTTCAGAACTTTATCACACAACAGCAGTTCCCTGAATAGTCAAGTATATGACTTTACTATACCATCCAGAAATTTGGAACTGTCTGAATCCATCAAGCTGTAAGAGGGGCTGCAGCTAGAAAAAGGTTGGGATCTGCTGAGTAAAATGTGAGTTTATCATAATATTTGCTATAATTTGAACTTTCTCCACCTTTTCTGGGAAACCAGTTTAGCTGTAATTAAATCACTGTAAGGATGTTAGCAGGTTTTCTGCAGTTTGGGTTTCTGCTACCTGGGCTATATGAAAGCATCATGTTTTTCATAAGTCTTAGCGTTTTTCTTTGATTCTGTCACAAGCTTTTATGAGATTCTGTTCGTATAACTTTTCATCTCTAATATCTGGCTAATGGCCTGATTGGCAAAAAAGCAGGTTTGGTATTTATATGGCCTGTACCTTTTTATTGAATTGCAAATCTTGGTCATGAAAGAAACCTAGGTTGTGGGGTTTTTTGCTGAATCTGCCACTTTCTCAGTTGCTCGTAGCAGTTATCTGTGTTGCTGTATGAATAGAAATATTTCATCATGCTATTGTAACCAGTGCATGAGTTCCTTGCTATTATTCCTTATTTTGTGAAGCAGGATACTCTCCCATTGTTATCCCTCCTCCCCTCACCCCTCCCTATTTTCAAGCCTGTTCCCCCCAAAAGCCTCTCTTGCGTGAGAGGTTTGTTACAACACTTACCTGGCTAAGTCACTTGAAAATTGTAGTACATTTAGAAGGTCTGGCTTGTTTTATCTGTGTATGGTATGCTCAGAAATGTATGGATGGATGCATGCATGCAGCTATTTAAATAATCAGACTGATTGCTAGAATTAAGAAACAATAATATGCGTTCTTGAACCTTGCTGGCTACCCTGCCGTAAGAGCACTCTGGGTGATGAGGATTCTATCAATTACTACCTGTTTAAGCCAAGAGTTTAACTCTGGTATGCAGTGGGCTGCCGTATGGCAGTGGTAGAGCGTGAGATCCTAGAAAATCCAATGTTGATTTAGGAATAGTGATGTTTTCTAGTATGTGGGTTGTGTCAACATCATTAACACAACTCTGTTGTCAGGGCGAGATTATGACAGAAATTCTGTAGATGGAGCATGCTTTGCTTTGCACAGTGATGTTACCCGTGGTGACTTTAGGCTAGCTGTCTACATGGATTCACTAGTGCTTCTAGGTACTTCTGGGCTTTTGAAATATCTTTACCACTTTTAGCATTTTTTTTCCACTATTGGGAAGTTGGTTGTTGGTTGCATGCCACCTGGGGGGAAGAGAGAAACAACCGTGCATACAAATACATAGTATTTACTGACTGTATACTCTAAAAATCAGGCTATAAACTTTTTAGACATACAGTGACAGAAAATTAATCTCCACAGGTCTTCAATCTTCTAGGTAATTAGAAGAGTCAGAGTTATTTTAATCAGTTCATCACTAGGAAGTTTATGTGCATGTTCTGTTGCTTTTTGTGTTTTCAACTTTTTTAAAAAGAAAAAAGACATATAGTAATTTTTGTTGTTTATCTCCTATATGCTTTAAATTTAGAGACTTATAATTAGCTGCCAGTCATTGCACAAACCAAATCCTGATGCACCTACCCAGCCTACCTACACGTGTCAGTGTTAAGAACGCAGGACAGGGTGGGACTGTGTGGGTCACTGGGTCCAATCCCTGGTAAATCCAGGCAAGAACCAGCAGCTGAGAATCGTCCACAACATATCTGCACCATGTGCTAATCATCCTGTAACAAATTTAATGCTGCCAGTGAAATACTTAAAGCTGTAGGAGAGAATAGGTGCTGGAACAGTGTCCAAGACTTCTGCCATACCTGGGAAGCCTTTAAGTGTGATGTCCAGATAGTGTTAAGAAATATGTGCCCCAGTCTCTGGAGGAAGACAGAAAGATTTCTACTGGTACACAGCAACCTGACAAAGGGAAATAACTTGCTTGTGCACCCAAATTTAGTGACCAGGTTAACTCTTAGTATACTGCAAGCAGAACCACTTTAGTCTGACAAGTGAGATGAGGTAAGGCCTTTACAAATATCAATAGCACCTCATGTTCTGCCTCGAGTTGAGGCCGACCTCCAGAGCTTTAGGAGAAAATCCTTATAAGCAAGTGGTGTATCACAAAGAGTATATAAATATGAATAAATAAAGATTTAGCTGAAATACATGCATTTTTATAATATTAGTGAGCCTTTTTCTTTTTGTGGTCTTGGTTTTTGGGAAAGAAGATATAAAGGAATGAAGCTGTGGTGGTGAAACATGCTTTATGCTGATATCAAGACCTATGGGAGTTATAAGAAACAAAACCTGATGTCAGTTAAAACTGCTTTTGCAAAGAAGCTGCTGTAGAGTAGAGCATGTTCTGTTGTCTTACGTCTGTTGTGGAGTAAGTAGATCTCATGAATGGAAGTGTATACTTGTGGAAGACAAATTAACTAGGAAGCTGATGAATATTTCTGGCTCACGGTTAGTGTATTCTGGATGGGATATCTTGTAGGAATGGGAGAGAAGAATGGGAAACAGAATGGTGTCTAAAAAGGACAGATAATAAAGATGTTTCCATGTTCTGTGGTGATTTGATGTCTAAGTGTATCATTTAGGCCAACCTTTCAAATTTAAAAAGCGTGTAACAGGAGTGTCAATTTATGTTTAGAAACAAAACACTCCTTTGACAAATGACTGCTGGGTTTTTCCTCAAAATGTTAGGGTCAGAGTTGATGGCCTACCTTTTACAAAACATGTTTTTTAATATGTCAGTCACCTAAAGATTATCAGGGATTTTGGAGATTTTTCTGGGAAGATTTCTCTGTCTGTGTACATGAGGGAGAATGTATCAATTCCCATCTTCTCATGTTCAGCGAGACAGAACAAAGGCACTGTTACTTTCGGTGAACTTGGCAGATGTGCAAGTAGGTGAACTTACCTTAAAAAACCAAAACCAAAACCAACAACAAAAAGAACCAAACCAACTTTTAAAAATGATTGGACATAAGTAGATGTCGGTGCTTGGGCATCTATTTACGTGCTATCTAGGAACAAGAATCAATCGTAATATGAACAGTTACTTTTTTGTCTTCTTTCTATCTTTATGTCATTCATCCCTTTTGCTTTCTTGCTATCAAGGCCATGAGGACAAGACTATTTTGATGAGGATAAACAACCCTGAATTCCATGGGTTCAATGCCTTGTGTCCAGCATTGGCTGGCTTGCAAACAATTTCCAGAGTAAACTTTCTTCTGTCCTTTTTGTGTCTAATAGTCATTAATTTAACAGGAAAAGTAGTGAGCTTTCTTACCTTCCAAAACTAGTCAAACCTAAAATCTACAATATAGTCCTAAGATAGATGCTTCACATTTTTTGTATAAAGTAACATAGCAACCGTAGCTTTTGTAATTGTGGTGTGCACCAGAAAGTAACAGGAATTCAGTTTTTCTCTTGGTCTTGGTTAACACGTCTCTAAGTTGTGAATCTTGTCTATTCTCTCATCATACCCCCTATTTGAATTCCAGGGTAAAGATATCTGGCAGGGTTTTATTGGAATATAAGCTGTTCCTTTTTTTGGAATTCCATCTTTTTTCCCCACTTCCCTCCCCGCTCTATTCTGGAGTCCAGGTCTACTGTATAATCCAGTCGTACTTATTCGTGATTAACTATTCGGGTGTGAATTATGAAAATGTGAACAATTGCTACCTCTGTTAATGAAGTCTAATGTGTCTGCTACAGTGCTTTATCAGATTAATACGGCTCTTGTAAAGGCTGACTTTTATGTTGCTATTATAAAACTGACATTCAAAGCTTTCCTTGTGCAGACAGAAATCGGAGCTACAAGAAAGTTCAGTCTTCTGGAGGCTGGGTATATGGCTTCCATTATGCTGATGGGAAGCACTAGAGGAGTCACTGTGCTGTAAGATGTGCTTGCCTGCCTAGTTCGTGATCAAACTGCCCCATTCCTGACCGTCAGGCAGTGATGCTGTTAAGGAGTTGACTCCATCAATGTTGCTGTCTGTCAGCCAGTGTCAGTCCTGAACAGAAACTGCAGAAAAAAAATTCAGAGGAAATCTTACTTGCTGAAGGCTGCAGAAGTTATTCCAAAATTCTTCTTGTTTTAACAAATGTAAGCAGGGATTTTCCTGTATTTCTGCAGTATGTTTTTCTGTATTTGGTTTGCTTACTTACCTAGAAGTAGTAACTGTGATATTAGTATTTGTCCTGGAGTAGGGGGAGATATAAAAGTCATCATATGTTTATATGACAGAGAGATCCTCCAGAGGTTAGCAAAACTTTGTGTTAATGAATATTCCGTTCTCTGTCAGCTGTAGCCAGGAATGTCTGCTTTCTGAGCCGTTGGTTCACATAAAATACTAGATACAGGGGCTGAATGTGACAGCATGGGTAAATGCATCTCATTTTATTGGATTCTTTATCCTGAAGTTGATGTTAATGTGATCCCTCCAGAATTTCTTACAATTCTACTATGCTGGAATACAACTCTTATTGAAAACCACCAGATCTTTTGACAAGACTAGTGTACCTATTCCTGCCCTCTCTCACTTCATAATTGCCTTACAAATAAATCTGCATGAAGTTCTGCAGGTTGCATTTTACTGTTCTTTCAGCGTCCTAGGTTCTGATGCAGGAGTTACGAGCTTTCATGCTGCTTTGAATTACCATTTTCATTGAGGTTTGGTTCTGGATATCGCTATACTTCTTGGTGTGGTGGCTGCTTTGCTGTTTTGAAGGAGGCTTGATTCTCCATTGCTTTACACTGGCTATGACTAGGCTATAGTAATGAAACATTCATTTTAGTTGCCACAAGTTGCACTGTAGCACCTTTAAATGTTTACTGTCAGATTATAAACTTTTTTCACAGTTCATGGTGTCTGTCTCCGAGTGTTTTTGGACAGTTACCTGTGATCTTAGAAGACATTTTTCTTAGTTGGCACTTCAGGCAGGAGGTACTGTTATCTATCTTACCATTTTCATACAGAAAATGTGTTCGTAACTGTCCTTTCTTCAAACTTTTTTCTACAATATTGTGTAATTCTCATATATTCTTTTTATGCTTCTGATAGTCCTTCTTTCAAGCTTTTTCATAATCGCTAGATAATGTTTTCAACTAATACTAAAGCGCGTCGATCGTATGTCTCTGTCCTTGCAAAGCTGCTATGCCAATCTCTAGATATCTACATGAAGTTTTTAATTTGGCTGACATTAATTTTTTGGAATTTTTTTATTTGGCTTGCAGATAGGATGCTCTTTGGAAGTTTTTGTTCTCTTAGTGAACAGTGAACAAGAGAGTTTTGTTTCACAAATGTAAAGGTATGCAAGCTACCTTGAGGAAAAAATGGTTTAGCACTGGCTTCAGCGGTTTTGTTTTTTTAAACACTTGGCAGTTTATAGTCTCTTTCTTTGTAATCTTAGGTAAAGGTTCCTGAATTGGCAGAAAGGACCAAAGGTTTTTGAAACCTACAGGAGAGTTTGCAAAGGAAAAATGGTCAATACGTTCATGTCGCAGTTGGACAGTGTTCCTTGTGGTTACCACCATCCTGTAAGGTTAAGGGATGATTTATTTGTGACTAACTTTAAGGTCACAGTAGAACAGGAAAAAAGTAACAGTGCTGTGCGTTGGCCTCGTGGAAGGTAAGAGATCGTACTTCTGAGATTCCTAATAAAATGCTAGTGTGGGTCAGAATATTGAAAAACTTTAACTTTTCTGGTTATGTTGCTATCTGAAAGAAATCTCCCATGTAACTTTGCTTGGACTCCTGGAAAGGAACTAGAACTCTTTCTTCTTCCTGATTAATTGGTATTGCGAATGAAAAAAGATGTTTCTGTCACTTCCTTCACTTCACTGTTTCCAGGATGAAAGCTGTTTTTCATTGTGTGAATTGTCTTAATATCTACTTCTGCTTATGGATTCCTAATAGCAACAAAGTGAAATGGCCGGTGATAAATGCTACTAGAAAAAAAAATCAGGAAAAAAAAGAGTTAAGATTTATCTTGTAACATGTTTGTTTTTCTCTTGAATCATGACAAATCTCTGTGTCAGTGAAACTATTGAAACTGGCTGCATGGCTGGAAGGGTGTATTTAGTTAACATTGGGAATATTCAAGATTTTAAAGTCTGACAATGGTGTAATAAAAGTTCTCATTTCAAGGGAAATAGCAGAGGGTTACATTTGCTTGTTGCCAAAGACTTTTTCTTTTCTTAATCTACTGCTTTTGTTTGATTTTGCTTTTGAAAAGTGAGTGCAGTGTAACACGTGCCGGTGATGGCACTGATGTCGGAGTTCTTCTCCCTGAGTTTCACGTGTGCCTGCTCTGGGAATCCTTTCAGTAACGCTAATCAACAGCTAATTCTAGCAGTTGGCTTTCATAGCTTGAATTATTTGATTTTTCTGGAGTAACAGAGGGGATGGTGCCTACCTGAGAAACAAAGCTTAGAACTGAATTAGCATAAGACTGGTGTTTCTACTTAAGGTGGACGAGAGCTAAGCTGCCTGCCCGGTATATTAGAAGATGGCTACTGCGCAGCACCTGCTGTGGTACCAGCTCCTTTCGGCTGCCTGGGAAGCTACTTTTCTGTCAAGGACATCAGTCACTTTCATTCTTTGCAAAGCTATTAATAGTTTAACAAAACCTTTGCTAAAGCAAGGAGAAAGCAATTCTGTGAGTTTTCCATTTTGAGGGTGATTAACTCATTAGAAATGATCCAAAAACTTTTGTGCGCTTCTTGTGTGTTGTTAAGCACTTTACTAGGTGATACTTCTGCATGCAACAGTAATATACTTCTAGCAGCATTTAAACTTTAATGTTTCTTGGGGATAGTGCTTTAATTGAAACACAGACTAAAACATGTCTAATCTTTTGGTTCAAGTTAAACTTATTTAAAGCTGTTAAGTGAATGAGTGTTTGCACTGATTTACTGTGGTGTGAGTTTCTAGAAATGAATTAAGTGCTGTGATTTGGATTAATTTTCAAGAGAATTCTTGTGAATACAAGCTGTCAGTTGAATGTACTTTATGTACTGTCTAAGAAATCGTATCTGACTTGTTTTGAGTGCCTAACTGGTGTCAGCAGCATTTTTAGCATTTTGATATCTCAAACAGTGAGATTAGTCTGAAATAGCTTTTCTATTTGGAAGAAGTGTTTTTCTTCCAGATCTGGGGCACAGTGTCTTATTTATTGAAGCAACTCCAGTGGAACACTGTAGACTTTGTTACATAGTTTATATTTCTGTACTGTTTTGCATAAGGATATGTAGCTGAAATAGAAGTCTCTCATGTGTAACTTGCATTAAAAAAAATAAATCTGTAGGTGGTGTTTTGGTAGCTAACTTCAATTATTAATGCTGCTGGCTATCTTTTCTTGGCCTATTTTCCTTTACGTATATGTTTAAAATATTTCGTAGCAATATTGTTGCTAGCTTCAATTGTCATTTAAAAACAAAGAGAAAGCAAGAGAAAGAGAGAGTGAGCACTTGAACTTCTTGAGGACTGCCCACAAAACAGTATCAGCTTCCATAAGCTTTGTAAAATTACTCTTGCTGTTGTATCTTCTATGAAATAGTGTGAAAATGAAAAAATGCTGGCTTACTCTGATCTTGTTTTCCATTTAAAACTTAGGGTTAAACTAAACATTTTAAAACTATTTCTTGTTGTATCTTTTCCTATACTAACTTGTTTCTGAAAGGAAAAAGTTGTCTCTTTTCTTCATCAGGCTTTTACTTTTTTTCTTTCTACCCTTTTCCAGTATTTTTTGCAATATTGTTTTTTGGTCTCTTCCCCTCCACCCACTTTTACTATTTCTACAATATCTTCTGTAAGTGTATTCCTCTTTTAAGCCTAATCATTCATCTGCTTGCCCAATTATTATCTCACAAATGTGCCTTCAGCCATAGGGTTTGGAAAAATTGATTCTTAATATCTGGCAAACCTAACTTCCGAGCAGAAGGTGAGGCTAGATGAAAGCTGTTGTGAAAGGAAAGATGTTGGGATACATAAGATGCTGCTGCTCTTTGGACGCTATCTGGTATTCTTTCGTCTAATAGGGAGAGGTCAGGCCAGGAATGTTTCAGCGTTCCAGTTTTGATTTCAGCTGAGCCCAACAGTGACTTCAAATAGTTTACACTGGAAAAAATAGAAAAAAAAGTGAGACCTGTGTAGTGGGAGTAGTTCTGCAGTGTAGCAGTTCAGTCACGAGAGTGGATTTCATCCCTGTTTCTTGCTCCTCTACTAGATCTTGACTACTAACAGTGGTCTCAGCCCAGTGCCTCTGTATTAGAGATGCCTGCTAGCACTTGCAAAACAGCATAATGTTATGGTGCAAAAATAAGGAATTTTATTGCGTATGCTGCCGGAGTTCATGTTTAAAGAAAAAGGAGAGGGGAGGAGGAACTGCAACATGATGATGTCATAATATTCTGTGTTTTAAGAGGTTCCTGCTGTTGGAATGATATTATGTAATGGAATTAATCTGAGCTGGTTAATGAGAAGTATATTTGATTGAAATCTTTGCTTAACCTGAACAAAGATTTAAGTCGTGTTTAGGACTGAATCCCAGTTCGAGAGAAAATAAGAGACTGGAACCAGTTTTCAGTACAGGTGTGATTCTCTTGTTCCTCTTAACCTCACTGGTCCCATTGCTGTGTGACTGATGTTCTTTCGGAGTTGTATCTATACTTGCTTAAGCTTTGTGGTCAGTAATGATTTCATTATTCTTTTTAGTTTCGGTTCTGACTTCTGAGTTTGAAGGAGGGCTGACAGCAACACTAAAGGGACCTGCTAGTCGAGACCACGATCAGAATCATTTCAGTCCATCCTAACTTCCCATTTGCAGGATTATTTTCACAGCAACAGGGTTTAGAAACTGTGTCCTATGGAAGCTAGCAGTGCTTGAAGGAAAAAAACAAACCTACTGAATGGGCTTTAAATTTTGATTGTCTGTCTTACTCAGAAATGTAACAGGGAAAGAATTAGGGCCAGTTAGAAATAGGAAAAAAAAGTTAGACTACTTTTGTAGAGTTCAGGTCATGATGAACAAAATTATGGCTTGAAAATTGATGGGTTCTTTTTTTCCTCTCTCTCTTTACTGTGATAATATAACAACAGAGAAGCAAGAATAGAAGTTCCTTTTTGAGTTTAAATATTAGGGTTTAAATAAAAAATTGCTTTTTTGTGAGTGGGAATTGAAAAGATGCTGGAGATGTGTAAAGGTAGTAGGATACACTTTAATGTGGGACAAAATATTTTGTGATAAACTAGGTATTTAATATGCTATTTTTATTGATACAGTTTTTAATATGTTATTTTTATTGATACAGATATGGTCCTGAACATTGTGAGCACGTGACTTCAAAGATGGACAACTGGGTCCGTTATAAGTTGTGATTGGCCTTAAGCTGACTTAAAACCATTGAAGAACTTAACAGGATTTCTCTCATTCCTGATTTATGCCTATCTAATTGCCTCACACCACCAGCTTAATCATGTATGGAAGTGCTCGGTCAGTTGGTAAGGTGGAGCCAAGCAACCAGAGTCCAGGGCGTTCACCAAGGCTGCCACGGTCACCACGCTTGGGCCATCGTCGAACCAACAGCACAGGAGGCAGTTCTGGGAGTAGTACTGGGGGTGGCAGTGGAAAAACCCTTTCTATGGAAAATATTCAGTCCTTAAATGCCGCCTATGCTACGTCTGGCCCTATGTATCTAAGTGACCATGAGAACGTGGGTGCAGACACCCCAAAAAGCACCATGACTTTGGGCCGATCTGGGGGGCGGCTGCCTTACGGTGTTAGGATGACTGCAATGGGTAGCAGCCCTAACATTGCCAGTAGTGGAGTTGCCAGTGATACTATTGCATTTGGAGAGCACCATCTCCCTCCAGTGAGTATGGCATCCACTGTGCCTCACTCACTGCGCCAGGCCAGGGATAACACAATAATGGATCTGCAGACACAACTCAAAGAAGTATTAAGGGAAAATGATCTGCTTCGCAAGGACGTGGAGGTGAAAGAAAGCAAGCTGAGTTCTTCCATGAACAGTATCAAGACCTTCTGGAGTCCTGAGCTAAAAAAGGAGAGAGCTCTGAGGAAAGATGAAGCTTCGAAAATCACCATTTGGAAGGAACAATATAGAGTTTTGCAAGAAGAAAACCAGGTTTGTCATCTAATGTCACTGTTGTGTTAGTGCAGTAGCACGATTAAATGAGTTTATTAAACTTGCATGTCACATTTAAGCAGCTAAATTATATTGGTGCTTTTCCCAGGTAATTGATATGAATAAGATGTGTTTTCAACTTGCAAGCCTCTCTTTAAATGTTTCTTGTCAGACCTGTAAGCCACCTCTTGAGTGTTCATTTCTTCTTGTGTGCCATTTGTTTTTTTTCCTGGGACTGTTGCTAACCACTCAGTGTCCTTTTGGAAATATTTTACCCAGATCATAATTAATATTTCTATAGTGCTCACCTCTTGAAGCATTCTCTGAGATGCAGAATGTACTAACTGCTCACTCCAAATACAACTGAACTGCTGCTGAATGTTGACAGATTGCCAGTAAAACAAAGTTCATGTTACACGGGTCTTATTTTAGAGCTCCAGTTAAAACCTCCAGATCTGCAGTTTTCACAAACAGATATAAATTGTGTTGTTGGCTACATTTAAGTAACACTGTTTAATACCTGCTGATCTATTCTTTTGTCACAAGCTGTGCATATCTTGTTATGCAGCTATCATAAAGCACCCTACAGTTTTTTTGTAGTGGTCTGGCTGGTTAGACAATAGGCAGAAGAACAGAGAATCTTGGGCGTCTAGTTCTTTTGTCCCTCTTAAAAGTATCCCTAAATTAGAATAAAACTGAGAGGTTGATTAAAATTGAGGTCTCTTTGTAGTCAGCTCTACTTATTAAAAGCTCTTTTTTTTACATTTTCCCACCTAGACCTTCTTGCTAGCTTAATCCTGAAGTAACTACTTGTCTTTGAGTTAAGTGTCCTCCTGTTTAGTTGTTTCTGGCCAAATGCGAGTTAGGCATCTCTCTGGACTCTCCAGTAAGAAACCTCACTACTCTTATGGAAAACAGGCCCAGCGTCCAACTCCAAAAGTTTCCTGAAATCTAAGTCAGCTTTCACCGTGACAAAATTACTTTTCCTATTGAGTTTTTTAAATATCCAAGAAAGTTTAATGAAATAGTTTCCATAATTCAAGCGTGATCATGTTCTTGAAGCTTTTAAGGTATACTTGCTATTTTAGGCAGTGCTTTTTTTAAGATTTGCTTTAGAAGGTGGAGGGGAGAGGGAAACTAAACTGCTGGAGGAAAAAAATAGTGCTGGTAGTACTTGACATGCTATACTCTACTTTCAGGTGACCTGTCTTAAATAGTAGATTCCTTTTGGTTAGTGACAGTAAACTACACTGAAGCTGTCTGATATTTTCTTTTCACTTTTTGAAGAACTGAGTTGAAGAAAGTAAGTTGCTTTTCCTGAGTTAGTATGAAATAATTTAATGAACTTGTCATGTAGTTTTATAGCTGTATTCTTACCGAATGGTAAGTATCACAACATGGGATTTGTTAATGTGTGTGACGTTTCATTTTCATGTGTCTTCTTGCAGTGAAGAAAACCTAAAGTTAAATAATTTTTATTACAAAAGTAGGATTTCCTTAGAAGGAGTCATCCAGTGAAAATTTTAGTTATAGTGGTACAGTACCAGTATAATGAGTACATGGATTACCATTCACTCGACTTTATGATGCTCTTTGTATTTCAGCTACAGGTAGGTATTTTAATTCTCAAATTCTTTTCATTTTTAAGTTCTGTTTTCATACTGAAGAGAATGTCTTGGAATGTAATAACATTTCTTCTGAAATCACTTTTGTCATTTGAGAATGCTGTGGAAATCTTGCAAGAAAACTGCAATGAATGTATGTTTTAGAATGGTTTAAGCAGTTACTAAATATGCGTAGACTGGAGAACAGTGATTCCTCTCTCTGAGGGGTTTTTTTCCTTGTCTTTCCTTTATCCCCTAATTAAACATTTACAGATATTTCCAAGCCACTGTTCTCTAGGCAATCACTATAATTATTACCACACTGGTAGAATTGTATAACTTTGGTCCAAAAAAAGAAGGGTGCAATTTAAAAGTAAAAGGGTATTATTGCAATGAGCTGTAAAAACTAAGAATGCTAATTAATAGATTATAGTTAGCTAACAGTGTGTCCTAATTAAACTCTGAATTCATTATGTCTTTTATAGCCTTTTGGAGTTGGTCACTTCAGCCCTTTATAAGGAAGATCAGTTTAATAGGATTTACTGTAATTAAACAGACTTCTCTGTTTAGACACTGAACAAGGGATTTCTCTGATCTGTTGAGGGACCAGAAAAATCTCTTCATTACCCCTTCAGCCTCTCCATAAAATGACTTCCAGTATAATTGCAGGAACCGGTGTTTTAGACCTCAATACGAGTATTTCAGCACATCACTTTTAATAAAGACTTCTCGCATGGGCAGAACTTGCGCTTTATATTAAGTTTAGCTAAGGCCAAATGCATTGTTAAAAATTGACTCAACTCACGGAGCCAAGATGCTGGCCGACTCATGCCATTATCTGATAGTCATCTCAATCTCTTTGCTGTGATCTTGGCTCTTTATTCCTCTATGCACACTTGATTGTCCCTGATTGTATTTTTTACTGCTGTTCTTGTCACCTCAACTTTGAATGATTGAATTGCCTCTTGGTTTTGGAAGTTGTTAAAAATACATGAAAATGTGAGCTCTGGTTGATTGCTACCTCAGCCTCCTGTGAAAAATGCTCTGGTGTCTTTGGGTTTTCTTTCCCATTTCTTGGGAACATGTGCAAATAAATCTTGATGTATTGCTTACTGATTTCCAAGAAATTTTCTGGATTCAATAAAGATCAGAGAATGAGCAGAGAGATTAAAGAGCATGCTACCTCTCCTGAGTCAGTCACATCTCTTTGTTTGGTTGTCTTCTTAGGGCAATAGGTAGCAGGGATATCTTGGATATAATACCGAGAATGTCATGCGCATGCATCTATATAGCTCTCACTTGGGTTGAGAGTGCTTTAGTCTTGTTCAGTTGTGGTGTTTTCACCATTTGTGGTGTAGCACAGCTGTATTCATCAGCTACTCTGAGCAAATACTACAGCTGTGGAGTGTAGCATATGCTGAACTTTGTTTTCATCCTTTGTTACTGATCTGAAGAGCCAGAAAACCCTTTCTTTTCATAAATGGGGAATGTCATTGTCATCTCATTTTGAAGAGCTCAGAACTAAACACGCAAAGTATTCCTGTAGTTAACATAGGTTCTTGGAAAAATACAATAGTTTTCAGTGCTATGTGGATTAGTTAACCAACTATACTTTGCAAGAAGCCAAAAGGAGAGTGCAAATGATTACTCAAAGGTTGACAAACGCATGCATATCCAAGGAGGAACTGATGGAGCCAATAAACAGGAGCTTATTTTTGGCATGGTATCACTTTCCTCAGCGTGCTTTAGTAGGAACTGTATTTTTCTGTATTGAAAAATATTTTTTTTTTTAGTGTGTGCGGTTTAAAGTTTCCCTGGAAACCTCTTCATTAGAAGCCAGAAGAGCAAAGGAAAGACCGTGAATATTTTTTGCACTTAGATAGAAATAATTTCCCTAAAAACTGGACTATGTGGAACTCAAGAACAAAGGAATTCCTCTCAGTTGAAATTTGCTTATAATAAGGTGATTGTCCCTTAAAATAAGTAGTGCAATGCAAATTTGATGTCTTAACGCCCTGCATTGAAATTTCCCACATTTGACTGATCTACATTTAAGATCTGATATATGTTTCAGCTGAAATATTGTGGTACTGCTGAAAACATCTTTTTACTTTGAGGTATTTTTGTGGTCTTTTTGTGGTTAGAGGCCTTGTATGTCTGAGTGAGAGAGTTCAACCAAGAAAATATTTCTGAAAGGAATTTCACCTTGCTTGGGGTAAGCACTTGAAGAACCTTCTACTTTACTGTGATGGAGAAGTGTGATGGGTGTACTCCAGCATTTCATCAGCGTTCTTCTCCAGACTTCTGTAATTGCATCCTCACAGTCAGAAATACTCTCCATTTCATAGTAGCGTGGAATGAGCATCTTTTTAAAATAAAGTTGTCCATGTGTTAGCCTCTTAAATGCGTTGGGTGCTGCTGTTGTGAGACTGGCTGAGCTTCTAATGAGTATATTCTTCCTCTGAAAATCAGATTAATTCTCACTTCTCCATTGATTTAATTTTTTTGGGTTTTTTAATTATATTAAAAAAATTTTGATTTGTTTTAGTACTGTGTCATTCTAATACTAGTACCATTCCTGAGTTGGTTAATAGTTGACAGAAAGCTAGACTTTCTCCCATTATGGATGTTTAATTGTGCAATATGCGGTTCCATAGTCATTGCTTAAAGGCATTATCTGTATCCCACAGCATTACACTTAAATAATTATTTCAATGGCAGATGTCTGCCGGCTCTCTAGAATGCTGCCAGCTTTAAGGTTCCCTCTGTCTTTCCCCAGTTGCAGCATGAAATTATAACTTAATTCTCTTTTAGAATAACTCAAAACTATCTTCTCAAGAGTGCTTGATATCTGAGGCATTTATCAAGTTGCAGCACTTTGTAGTGACTTCAGAAATTGTCATGTAATCGCCCAAGAGACGGGCCTTCTGTGTTCTGTCTTTTTGCAATTCTATAAGGAAATAAAATTAGACTTTTTGTGCTTATCTAGGTTCCCCAATGCTCCTTTTCTCCCATGTTTCCTATTGAGGTAGAATCTAATGCCGAGTTGCTTTGAACTGTAGCGTAGGCTGAACGGCTGTTCCCTATTTGATCCATTAAACATACAAGGGGGAATACTACCAACTTAAAAGCAGCTTGTAATAAAGTGGGTGATGTCAGTGGTACTGTTGAACTTAATAGTTTAACTGTGCTTTTTGCTATTAAGCTAGGGAAGGGATTACTTTAAATTCTGGTCCCCCTCATAGCAGACTCTTTCTATTATAATTCTTTGTCCGCTATGTATTGAAACTGTTCAGACATTACACTCCTAACTAGGGTTGCAGTGTATTATTCCACCATTCAGTATGTATATTCCTGAAAAATCTTGTCTGTGTTACTGTATTTCTCTAGAAGCCATTGTCTCTTTTGGCGTTATCGTAATTCTGGTGTTTGAGTTACTAACTTTTTCTCTTAAGTGTTCTTACTTTCTAAAGTATGAACTAGGTAGCTTGAAACTGTGTAAAGGCTTCGGTTTGGAACAGATCAAACTTCCAGTGTTCACTCAGTGAACAGTTGAACAATGACAGATGATAGCAATAACACAGAGGTATTCCTACATTATAGTTCATTTTAGCAGAGGTCTTGTACTGATACTATAGCTTTCTAATACCAGATCTAGTATTCTCACGTGTCTGTCTTACTCTACGTGTTATTGATTCAAGTAGAAAGGAAAGGAGTACTTTTGATGGAACTGCCAGTCCATGGAACAAGGATTGAACTTGTACTAATAATATGTACGCCAGTCTTCATGTATGCCTCCAAGGCCAAAAACTGAAATAGAGCTTTTTTTAACTTTCTAGTTTGGTGATATTAGAAAGCCTCAGAGACTTGAAGATGATATAGCAGAGTGGGCTGCCATGACTAAACTGTTAGTTGGAAAGAATAATTTTTGTTCAGCAAAGTAGGTATCTAAGATCCTGTTAACAGTCTGTATAACACTTAAGGCATTAGTAAGACAGAGAAACTTTTTGTATTTAGGATAAATATATGTATATTCTGAGATAAGAGCTAGAGACCAGAAGAGTTTAGAGGAGACATTTCTGTACTCTGAAAGTGATTACTGTATTGCGTAAGTTAGCAAGAGCAATCATGCCAGCTCTCTGAATTAGTCGCTGAAGAAAGAAACATTGTGAAATGCCACTTTAGCCTCAGCTGCCAGGAGGGGAAAAAGAGAAGAAACTTGGTAGTGTTCTAGATATTCCAGTGTACAACTCCTTTGAATTCATTTTGTATATACACTTGTGTTTAGTGAACACAACAAAATACCAGTGTTTTTGGTAATAGTGATTTGTGGTGATCTGAGCTCCTCGACAGAAATCGGATTACAACAGCTTGTCAGCAGGTAAGCATAGCTATTTGGGATTACAGTTTTTTTTTCCCCCTGCATGGATAACGCTTTGTAGTTTCTCTGTATAATATTTGGCATAATCGATGCCCCCTGCTAAATGTAGGGGATCATAATTGTATCTTCATTTTTTCCTCTGAAGATAACAATTACTAGACCTTGAAAAGAAAGTCAGTAAAACTTAATTTCATAACCCACAAGGTCTACATAAGTATATTTTTACATAGTAGTTGGAGATTTTTATTGGGTTGTCTCGGAAAGACCAAAGTCACCTTTTGTAATGGAAAAAAAATACAAGGACAAAGTGTGGTTAGTTTCCTTCTGTGTTGATACCAGTTGTTATATCTAAATGATTTGTTTACTGCTTGCAGTAGTAGTACCTTGGACTGTGAAGCAGAAGTAGTTTTTTTGGTTATGTTAGCAGCCTTGAGAAGCAGGTGGCAATGATCAGGTTTTGTAAAGCTCCATTCTAACTTAGAGATCGTAGTAAACCACCAGAAAAACCCTTGATGTAGTGATTGTCTTTTTACTGTTGAAATGCTTTGTAACTCAGTCATGCCCTGTTGTTGTATTGTGTTTTTTACAGTCACTTTTGCTTCCAAAGAATGTTAAATAGTCTGTTTTTCTTTATTTATCCTAAGGGAACTATACTATTTTTTTTTCTATTTATAACCTTGAACTAAACACCAAAAACTTTTGTACTGATTGGGAGAATTTGGGGTGTACCAATATACATAGTGTTTTGCAATTGCAGAGTCAGTGTTTATATTTAAACCATAAAGAAAAGAAAGAATCCATGGAAGGATTAATTATCAACATCTAGGTCAGTATTTGAAGAGATCTCATGATAACTTGAATTTTTGTCAGTTGACCTCCATTAAGAAAGTCTTCTTATGGATTCACCCTAGGAAGAGACTGGATTCTTTTTAAATTAAAAAAAAAAATCTAAACCCAACAAACAACAAAAAACCAACCACACACAAAAACCCAATAAAAACAAACAAATCAACCAAACCCAAAACCCCCCAAAGCATAAAATTGTCGTCTTATTGCATGTGTGCTCATTGAAATGAGCATAATCAGATGACAAAATACTGGCATAGAACACCATTAAGAGTGCTTCTAGTGATCATTGCATTAGAAATCGGAGGAGTTAAACTTATGTATAACAGTTACAGGAATAAATACCACGTGACTGGCTTCTTCAGTTTAATTTTAGCAACTTAATTTGTAAACTGGAACACTAAGTAATGTACTATCATCAGTAAACCTAAGATTTTGATGGCTGTTGCATTTAAAGTGTTTATTCATCTATATACAAGCTTTTAATTTTTTTTAAATTTATGTACTACTACTTTTTCCTATTGCTATTTAAATGACTCAAGTGTGTGCATGGTGGGCAGCTTTTGCTCTTCCCTGGGTAGGGGCTGCCAGTCCAGGATCCCCTTGAAACAGAGAGAAAAATGACTTAGTCCTTGTTGCTCTATGCTGCCTGCAGTTCCTGTATGGATTGCTTTTAGTATCTAATGATTGTTGTCACTATTTTGGAAAATAAATACCTTAAGCCAACAAGGGTGAGCAACTGTTTGGAGGTAGTTAGATTCCTCCAGAATTTGACTCCACGACATCAAAAGGAACTTAAAGGCAGTATATAGTTACCTAACGATCTCGAGCAGTTCATTGAAAGCACACAAAATGAGACCAGGTCATAGGGGTGATGGCTTTTCTAATCTCATGCATAACATAATGAAAATACACTTTTTACTGAGGGAGGGAGAAAGGGATGGAAATCACCTGTCCAATAAAAAGATCTTTTTCAATGCTCTGCAAATATAGCAGAGAGGTAGAGAATAAATTCTGCTTTTTTAAAAGGTGCTTTGTTAACGCCTGTTGCTGTATGATATCTGCATTGTTATCAGGTTCTGTAGTGAGTTGCTGTGCATTTCTGTTTCTCAGTGATACCCTTTCCTGTTATTTCCCTTCTTTTCCTCCCCCTTCATATTCCTGCCCCAGTGGGCTGTGGAGAGAAACAGGGAGACAACCTAGGTTTGGAAAAACAAGCAAGTAGTAAATGGTAGTCCGAAATTAACTAAGCCTCACTGGTATCTGTATCAAAGCTAAGTGTGGTTGCATTTTTTCCTGGCCAATACATACTACATCATCATCATCATGTTCTTATGAGCAGCACTATCAAGGAGTAGGCATTTCACTAAATACCCTTGCAGTCTAAATGTTTTAGAGATGCAGGCCTTCTACATGAGAAAGTATGCTTGACATTAAGTTTATGGATTTTTGATCCTCCTTGTCAGATGATAAGGTAGCTGGTACCTGGGGTTGTTAAATTTTGAGAACAGATGGTCTTCTAATTATATGTCGATGTAGATTCAAAAGAATACAGGGCCATGCATTTCTTTTGATCCTTTTTGTCGCTTGTTTCTGAGATTAAAACAAGTCAGCACATGAACTACCACCATTCAGAGTTGAAAATCTTTTTTCTTCGAGCACTTTGTACAGGATCTGGTTCTTCCATAGTAGTTGATTGCTCCTGGCATTTCAAAAAATATTTTTTATATATATATATGTGCAAATCCTACCTTTTTTAATGCAGTGTGATGAGGCTTACATACTTTTTTCCCTTACAGGAGTCATGAAATTGTCTGAGTAATAGTCTGGTTTTTAGTGGAATCATGTCCCAGATGACAAATACTTATTTTTGACTGAGGGGAGGGAAAAGCTTTCTGAACATACGTTTGTGTTGTAGCATGTTGTCTTTGAGGACCTGTAAGTGCAAGAATGCTTATCTCAGGCTTAACCTATTGGTAGACTTGAGTTATTTTGGTCCAGGAAGAAGTCCTGACACTGAAGATAGTGGTGTGTCCTATAGTAGACCTCCTGTCTTGCTGTGAGAAAAGAAAGCTTTTTTTTTTTTTACTATTGGCATAGTTGATTAGGCTTCCCACATTATAAGTGGATATCAGTTCTCAGATGAACAGAAACAAACTGTGATGCAACAGAAGTAACTTGAGATAACTAGAGCTCTCCTCATTAGAGAGGCAAGATACCCACACAGCCTATTCCAGCATCTGATCTCACAGCTGTAGGCCTCCATGAGACTTATTCTTATGGCTATGTCTCTTTTGAGAGATGGAAGCATTTAATACTAAACATTTGATTTGCTAAAGGATTCAGGGCATCATACCAACGCTCTTAAGCTCTTACTAGAAATGTTACAAGTGTCAAAAGCAACACAGCTAAGAAACACCAACCTGCTTGGAAAGTAAAGCTTTACTGTAGAAGATGCTAATCCTCCATATATAATCCTCCAATTCATACCTTGGATCTGATCTAAAGAAGCAGTAGATTGATGAGAAAGACATTGTCTTTAAGAGTGGTCACACTTCTGCAACCTAGGCTAGATCCTTTTAGTGGAGCTAGATGTTATGATTGAAGGTTTCTATGTTGTGTCTATGCTGAACACTTCCTTGCCAATGTGCTACAAAATGAAATTACTTTTTCTGCTTTTCAGGAACTGGAAGGTGCATCTCATGCACACAAATGGAAAGCATCTGTGAGATTTTTCTCTTCCACGTAAGAAAAAGGTGGTCTTAGTTGTATTGTAGATTTAAAAAGAGCAACGAAGCGCGTAGGATAAGATTTGCTCCTATCTCTTTTTAGGTTAGGGTTTGTTTCATGGAAGTCTTATGGGACATAGTAGTTTTTCTGATCCAGAAGAGATCCCTCAGTTCACAGTAAGACTTAATTATTGGTCTACATTTTGCATCAACTAAAAGTGTACATATGGAGTTCCTGAAAGTGGTTTTGGCTTCTATGGCAAGAGGTTACAGTATTTCTTTGCTGGATGAGAGAAGTACATCCATGGAAAGGATGACAAAAGCTTTAGGCTGAGGATTAGTGCTAATAGGTAAAACAACAAATCCCAGAATAATCCTAGAGAAAAGAAACAGGCAGAAAGAACAAGCATAGTAAAGGCTTTTAATTAGGTTGTTAGGAAATGCTGTGCCCTGCACTGGAGACTTGGGAAGTAACTGCCTTATTTCCCTCGACTGGATAAACGTGGAGAATCAAATTGTTCAATGATTCAGTATTCATCTCTGTTCAGTTTAGGAGTACAAATGACAGTGTTGTGTTTTCTAGGTAGAGCATAGTTAAACACCAAAATTTCAGTGTTTTTCCAATTATGCTGCTCAGTAATCCCAGTGAGGAAGGAGAGAAGAACTTTGGGAGAGGGCAGAGGTGAAAGTCTATATAATTCTTTGATCTGACCAAGTATGGCTTTTCTGAAATCTTCCTTGTGTGTGTGTGTATGTTAAATTTAACAGATGTAGTTGCTTCTGGAGATTAACAGTGTATGCAGAGTAATTGTGTAAAAGGCCTACAACCATAGATTTGGTTTTTTTGGGGTAGAGGAATTTCCCAGTCTTCATCAGCCTGTAGATCGGTTGAGTAAAATCAAATTTTTCTGTCTATGGAAGCTTTGATTTAGAGGACAGTTTTTAAGGCTTTCTCCTTCAGCCAGTATTTGATGGGTCAGGTTTGGCCATATGGTTGTGAGTCTGTTAATGTGTAACCATTTTAATAGTTCTGTGAGCCTAGTTACTCAAAGGAGGGACCTGTCTACGGAAGCATAGGTATACTTTCATATGAGAAAGTAAATAGTGTGCTATATATGTGCAGTCAACACCACTTTTTACAGGTGAAGAAAAATGAAAAACTCGACCATTTTGTGATCCTCTTTGCAGAGGGCCTTTGGACCTTCTGATCACTTCACCGTGTCTGGGAGGTTCCAAAGAATGGAATTATCTGCAGTAGTTTATTGGGGGAGGAATCCCCAAAAAGACCTTGTAATAAAACGAGTTAATCCAAACTTTTATTAACACTGAATTCATTTTGGTTTGAACTGTCAGATGGTTTTGACAGTAAGAGAAGTTTTAATAAGTATGCTTTGGCCGTGATTTGTGAGAAGCTCCATGCACATACGTCACCAAACAGATGAAATAAGTGTGGGTACTACTGTGTGTGCTCAGGTTATGATTTGTAATACCAGAGGTCTCAGCTTTTGCAGTTGTGTAACATGCTAGTGAGATCCTGCCAGTAGTTCCACAATTAATCCTTTATAAGCCATTCTAGTTGGAAATAGTATGCCTTCTAATTACTCTTACAAAACCGGTCTTACTTTTTTTGAGCTTTTTTGTTTTAATTAACTAAATATGTTTATAATTTGACTTTAAAATTGGACTTTGCACTTAACATATAACAATTGAACAAATTTGATGGTCATACTGCCATTATGTTCTCTCTCCTCCATCCTCCTAGAAATAAGATTAAAAATCCGATGTTTGCCATTTAAGGAAAGCTCCAAGTTATAATTTCTTTCCAGGAAAACCTTGTCCTTTTTTTTTTCCTAAAGCTGGGAATGCATTCAAGACTAGCCTTCTAAAACTGCATGCTGTGTTTTCTCAAAGCAGAATCAATTTAGTGTGTACTTACACAGAAGTGATTCCTCTCCTTCTTTCCATTTGGCTGAATCAGCTCAAATCTGTATGCCTTTAAGAGGTTTAAGGTCTGCCTCTTTGTTGACTGTGTGAGAATTGACATTCGTTCATATTTAGTGTCACTTTTTTGTTAATTAACTGTTTATAGTGTTTCATGTCAGACTTCTTTAATCTGAAAGACTGGGAACTTGTGGAAGAAATCATTAATTCACTTTCTTTTACACTTAATACAGTTGTTAATGTTTCTTTGTGAACTGCTGAGTGCTAGACGGTCTTTGAAGACTGATCTGGAAAAACTAGATCTGTACTTCGCAGGTTGAACTTGTTAGCAGGTTATTTGGTGTAGTAAGACCTGATTATAGGTAGACAGTAGTTGATGCTGGGACCCCTTCATATATGCTGTATATAATTTGGCTTTTTAGCTCCTGACTAGATTTATTCAAACATTCCCCTGCACATACGGTTTTACGCTACCTGAAGGAGCGATACTCAGTTCACTTCTTTATTTCTCCATTAGGGATTGGGGTGTGTTTGTTGTGCGCCTGGAGCAGAGCTTCTGTTTTAGTTTCCTCTTATTTCTATCTAGTTCACACACACCAAAACTGTTTTGTGAAACCAACCAATACATGACAAGTAGGAACTATCTGAGGATCTTCCAAACAGCGCTGCTGCTGCAAAATAAGAGGCTGTTGGGGATGTAGTCATGTTTGTACAGCTTCTAATGCTTGAGCCTCTGAAGGAGTTTAAATACTGATGAATTAAATATTTCAGCACTCAGGAAGGTATGTGTTATTTCCATCAATGAATACATATTGTAAAATGTTTCCAAACTAGTAAATTGGGTTAGAGATAATGTGATTATTCAAAATCATGTAGTTAGTGGTTGCTGTAGTTTGAGATATCGGAGAATTTTTGTCCTCTGTGCTAACCATTAGAAAGCAAAATCACCTCCTACTTGAAAAACTAATTGCATATATTAAGTGCTGTGAGCTCTTCAGACAGGTATTCATAAGAGCTCTATGGTTTACTTAGGTTAGGCTTGAATCAAGACATCTTTTATTTTTGCCACCTTCTCTTGAAGGGTGTTGAGATTCAGCTGTCCTGCACAGTTGATGTGTATTTCTCTGTGATTAAGCAACTCTGTCAGTTAATTTTGTTAACCATCTGTGAGTGAAGGTACTAATTTTTAGTAGTGCACCAATAACAAGAAGGGTCAATATGCCATATAGGCTTATATATAACTGAAACAATGAGATGAGATTTTGCTGCTGAGCACTTGAATTTTTTGGACTTCAATTCTGCTCAATTAGAACTTCATGAATAGCAGACTTTACTACAAAAATGCAGAAGTAGCTTTTTTCCATTAAAATGGGTCATTTTAATTCAATATTGCTATATTTTCACTGCTTTTTCATTTTAAGAGGGAATAGACTATATTTTTCTTTTTTTTTTTAATTCTTATTGGATAGACAATATTTCTGCCCTTAATCTTCCATTCAGTTAGGCTTGTTTTGTTGTTCTTTTAAGCTATGAAAATCAGTTTTTTCTACTTTTTTATTCATATTTTTATATATTGCAAATAGAAATGGTGATTAACTTGCAAAACTTTTTACCATATGAACTGTTTCTTATAAATCTTAACATTTTTGGAGCAATTGGAGACCTGGTAAAAAGCCCACATTTAATTTATGGAAGTCACTTTCTTGACTGAATTGGGCAACAGATTTGCACACAGTAGAGTAACTAGTAAAGTATTTCGTAATTAAAAAGGCAGAACATGACTACTTGAATTTGGTGGCTTATGGTCTCTATTAGTCCTCAAGTAACTGGTTGAGGTTCTGCCAGGTATAACTGATACTTTGCATCCCTTGTACAGTACGTCATAAACCTGAATTACAAGTAACGAGCGATACTGTGTTAGTACATCATCAAGTTACAAAACTGCTATTAATACCATAAACAGATTCAGTTTTCAGTAGGAAACTTCTTCCCTTTTAATCTTTTTAACACGTTCTGAATTAGCATCTCAGTTGTTTTCAGAACTTTTGTCTATCACATCAGGTTTTTTGTCATTGAAAGGTGCTATTAAACAGTACGTCATTAAATCAAGAGAATAGGAGCTTATGTAAAACATGAAGTATAAGGCGTTAGAGATGTAATGTTATTAGAAGTAAATGATTGGTAATTATTAAGAGTCCCCTCACATACAATACTTAACTTGGTAGCTAAAATGGATGTTTTTTCTTCTTAAAGTCTTTTATCTCTTAATTTGTGATCTTTTGGGCTAGTTTCCTCTGCCTTAAGCACAGTTCCTTTCTTTTTCCCCTTCAGCATTGGCCTGGCTGTTGGGAAATGAGTAGCATAATTACTCTTATGTCACTTTCAATGTTGGAATCATTTAAATTGCACCAGTTGAGTTTTGTGCAACAAGTTATGCCCTAAGGCATAACACATATGTATCCAAGCTACTCGTTTAAATGGCTAACATGGAAGCAAGAAGGGCCCTGTTTTTCATGGAGTTATAAGAACTCCATGAACATGCCTCATGTTCAAAGCGCAGTTTATGTTGACTTCATAGTTGCACATGATTTATGCATCTTCTGAATGGCCAACAGTCAGGTCAACAACAGAATACTGTGGACATCATAAATTGTATGGAAATGCTTAACCAATCTGACAATCAAGACCTGACACAAACTCTCTGTTGTCTTAGCTGTATTTTTCCACTAATCTCAGTTTTCTGCTCATTCTTGATGCATCTTTAATTTCTGTAATAAAATTCTAGATCCGTTGGGCAGTGTCAGTAATTACTATCACTATGGGTTTTTTCACATCTGTTTAGTACCCTTCAGTCTCTGCACCGAACGAGGCACAGTTGGTATTGTAATAATGTGAGCACATATTCAGCATATGGAAAATAAAGCAGAATCAATTCAGTATAAATCCACCCAAATATTAGGAAGTCCTGAACTTTGCATGTATTTTTAATGTAGTTCTTGGATGGAATTTGCTTTAAAAATGCTGTATTTCCACTATCCAAATTACATAACTTGTCATTGTTGTCCCACTATCAAACTTACATAACTTGTCATTGTTGTCCCCTTTTGCTGATACTAGTTTTAGTGAGTTGAGTGAATTCTTCGGGTGAACTGAGTGTTAGGGAACTGTTCTGGTTAAAACTTAACAAAAAGGCTAATTTTCACATGACTTTGTTCCTTGAACAGCAGTGCTGAGGGAAATAAGATTAAAAGATATAAACTTAGAGCTGTGAAGATACTTATTACTGTAAAACATGTTTTGTAATGAACTCTAGAATGAATTATGCTGACACTCATGAATCATTTATTTCCTGCTCAAAATGTCTATTTTCAGAACAGAGTTTGGACAGAAGTAGTAAATGAGGATTGAATTTTCTTTCAATTTTACTTTACAATAAACTCACTAAAAATATGCCTCAGTTTCTGAAGATTCCCATTCTCGGGCAAGTGTTAAGGAAAGGAGTAAAGGAGGTTTTTCTCAGCTCCTGCTTGTGGAACTGAGGGATTTATTCAAGAATTTTAATGTGAAAAGTAGATGAGTGTTGATCCCCTAGACAGATTACTCAGTTTCTTCAGCCTTCCCACTTGGCTTCTTACATTCTCCCACAGTATGCAAATAGAGAGATAACACATCTGAACAAAATGTTGCATCTTTCTGTGCTACGCCAATCTGCTTAGGTACTTGAGAAGATCTCCCAGGCCTCTGTGATCAGAGGCAGCGTTCAAGGAGAAGAACTACCAGTGGTGAATTGAATGAGGGTTGAGTCAGGGATTACTTGAAAGAACTCAATCTGTACAAGGCCACAGGATGAATCTGAGGGTGCTGAGATTGCTGTCTGATGCCACTGGAAAGCTTATTTCTATCATCTTTAAAAGACAACAGAAATTGGGGAGAGGTCTCAAACAACTGTGGAAAGGCAAATGTTACACAAACTCCAAAACAGGCCAAAGGACAAGCCATGGAATTACAGGCTGGTGTGCCTTGCTTCAGTCCCCAGAAATATTGTGGGGTGAGTCCTTTTGGAACACATTTCTGTGCATGTCAATGACAAGATGGTGATTGGGAACAGTCATCCTGGATTCATCAAGGATAAATCATGCCTGACCTCATTGCCTTCTGTGATAAAATGTCTGGATTTGTGCATGAGGAAAGAGCAGTGGATAGCATTTACTTTGTCTTTAGCAAGGCTTTCATCGCTGTCTCCCGTTAGCAAGGCTTTCATCGCTGTCTCCCACAATATTCTTGTCATTCTAGTTAGAATGCTATGCTCTTAAGTGGTTGGGCAGCCAGATGGGTAAAAAGCTAATTGCATGATCAGGCTTAGAGTCTAGTTATTAATGGATTAATCACTACCCAATTGCTTGTAACAAGCTGAGTCCTGTTTGACATGTTTATCAATGACCTGGATGGAGGTGACATGGTCCACTTTCAGATGGCAGATGACACCAAACTAGGGGGACCAGTTCATAGGCTCAAGGGCAAAGCTGCCATTCAGAGGGACCTGGTCTGCAGGAATGAGCAGACAGAAGGCTTATGAGATTCAACAAGGATGACTGGGAAGAAAGAGCACCTTAGAAAGGTAGAGGCTGGGGTCTGGTTAGTTAGGGAGCAGCTCTGCAGAAAAGGATTTGGGGGGCCTGATGGACAGCAAATTGAACATGAGCCAGGGGTGTGCCCTGGCAGTGGAGAAGTTTATTGTGAAGTGATTATCTCCTTCAGCTTGGCACTTGTTAAACCACATGTAGAATACTGTATCCAGCTTTGGGCTGCCCACTACAAAAAAAGACATCTATAAACAAGCGAGTTCCTTGGAGAAGTACCAAAGTGGTTAGTGAGGTGAAGCACAGGCTGTGTAAGAAGAGGCTGAGGGAATGGGTCTTGTTTAGCTTGGAGAAGAGGAGGCTTAGGGGGACCTAATACCAGCCTTCCTGTACTATGAGAAGGTTATTGAGAAGATGGAACCAGGCTCTTCACGTGCTGCATGGTGGGAGGATGAGAGAGAATGGGCATAAATATAAATGAGAGGTTCTCATGGAATTTAGGAAAAACCTTGGAGGTTTTCAAGATCTGACTGGATAAAGTCCTGAGCAAGTTAGTTTAATGTCATAGCTGACTGTGCCTTGAGTAGGAGGTTAAACTAGATGACCTCCTGCTGTCCTTTCCAACTTTAATTATTCTATCATAATTCTGTTTTGAAACACTGATTGGCATAGTGTATTATGTGTGCTTAGGTTTCTACCCTAAGTCATAAATGAACGTGACTTTCTGTAGTCATCTTGCTTCAAAAGGGTGTGGAAGGGGTGCTATATGTGTACAGTGTGTATCACCGCCAAGTTATGTATAATTGAAGGCACACTATATTGGGGAGTTTTCAAAGCCTGGCATCTTGTGATTCAGTTATGTATTCCCATAAGCATACTAAAAGTCACCAGCATACTTAGGTAAAGAGTAAATGCATTTTCTGCAAGTCTCTTTCTAAACGAGTGCAACAATTGTGATTATTTTGGAAAGAGGTCTTTGCTTTTAATTTCTGATTAAAGCTAAGTTGGGACTGATCAAGAAGTGTGAATCTCCCATCCAGCAGTGTTTTGACATCTATCGGTTCACCTCCATGAGGTAATAGAGAGAAAAAAGCTTAGAAAATCTTTAGTGAAGGAAGGTATTGTTCTCTGTCTCTGGGGCCATTGTTAATGTGACCTAAGTTTTCCAGTTGTCTAAGCCTTGATAGTAACCCGAGGTCTTTTGTTCTTTCATAGTGACTGAGCTTCCCAGGTAAGTTTAGCTGGAAAAACACTGCATAAAATATAGTAGTATTGAATGGACTTTCACCCAACCAAAACATTGCACCCCAAAACTATATTGAGTACATTGGCAGCACTGAGACTGGAACCTGTCTGCTTTTGTTTTCAGTATTACTGATGTGTTCTTGCTGGACATAAGTGCTGAAGAGAGTATCAGCTGCCCAGGCTTACAAGGTTGCTACGGCGACTCTGCATGTCAGTGACTAGACTGTTCTCTTCTGGCCTGACAGTCAATGGCATCGGTACTCGTATTGTCTGTTAAAAGTAAAATGAAAGTGTGTCAGGTATGGCAATTGCTATTTTGCTGTTGCTAGCACTATGTTCATTTTCTTCATCAAGCATGCAGGCTTTCCAGGGAGGAGTTGTAGTCCAGATGCATTAGATCCAGATTGACTTCAAGGTTTATGTTTGACGGTATTCCCACAAATCCAAGGTTATTTATAAAAGTATAAATGTTACCTTTCCGAATCCTAGGTTCACGACATAGATCATTTTGGTTTGTTTTGTCTCCCACCTTTTCACTAGCTTTGATTCTGTTGTAGATTTATTTTGAAATGTTGATTAGTTTCTTCACTAGATGCATTTTCCTCAAATTCTTTATAATTTTACTGTTATCACGTATATACAAAGTTTTTGTGTTTCAAAGCACTGAACAAATGCTCATGACTATCATTTATTTTTAAATACGTCTCTGAGGGAGGAAGTTATTATGTTACAGATGGTGATGGTACATTTAAAATATTAATAGACGTGTAGGCATATCTGTATGAGAGTTTGTGGTGAGCTTTATGTTGTCACTTGATCTTTTTTTAACTTCAAGAAGAGCGTTCAGTCTGCATGACAGTTCTGTAGCTGCTCTGCCTTTGGCTCACTGTTCAATTCCAATTCAGGTCAGACCGTCTTCATGTTAGCTTTTTCAATAGTCTTGCCATCCAAGTTTCCTGAGGGTTTTCTCTAGTCTTACAGTTTAATTTTTCAGAGTATAGTTAGCCATTTTATTTTGATCTAGCGTTTGTAATTCTTCATTCACTATCTGTTTAACCAATTTATAAAATGCACACCCATGATCAGATTTTAAAAGTTAAAGACCTGATTTTTTTAAACTCTTTATATTGGATATAAATCTTATATGCTAAAAACTAACATTACATCTTGTTAAAAATCTAAATTTTAACTCAGGTTTTTTTATTTCTTTATTTCATAGTAAACTGATTTAGCTGAGTTATTACTACATCTGCTTTCTAGGTGTTAGAAAAGAAATCTTTCTCAGCACCCCTGAATCACACAGTGAGTCCAAGATGACAGCTTGTGGATGATCTAGCGAATTCTTCATTCACTATCTGTTTAACCAATTTATAAAATGCACACCCATGATCAGATTTTATTTTGATTTGTAATTCTTCATTCACTATCTGTTTAACCAATTTATAAAATGCACACCGCACACCAGATTTTAAAAGTTAAAGACCTGATTTTTTTAAACTCTTTATATTGGATATAAATCTTATATGCTAAAAACTAACATTACATCTTGTTAAAAATCTAAATTTTAACTCAGTTTTTTTTATTTCTTTATTTCATAGTAAACTGATTTAGCTGAGTTATTACTACATCTGCTTTCTAGGTGTTGGAAAAGAAATCTTTCTCAGCACCCCTGAATCACACAGTGAGTCCAAGATGACAGCTTGTGGAATACCACAGTGAATAGCCTTTAGACTTAGTCTTGTCTAGATGATCTAACTTCCCCACCTATTTTCAGCAAGTTTTATTTCCTTCTCTCTAATTTCACAGCCTTCCTATTCCGGACTGACATCTTCATCGTGTTTTGCAGTCTGTGGGCAGCATGGAAGACACGAACTGTGTTTAACTTGTAGCAAATGGGATAAAGCACACCGAGTCTGACTCGCCTTTAAGTTCTAATCAGTTTTCTCATTTCATCCTGATATTACTAGAACAAGGATAGTGAAAGAAGCTCTTTTTTTCATGACCTCTTGTGGTGGGCTGACCTTGGTCAGCTGCCAGATGCTCACCAAGCTGCTCTCTTGTTCCCCCTCCTGAACAGGACAGAGGGGAGAAAGTGAGATGAAAAAGCTTGTGGTTGAGATAAAGACAGGAAGATCACTTACCAATTACTGTCATGGGCAAAACAGACTCAACTTGGGGAAAATGAATTTAATTTTTTGCCAATTAAAAATAGAGTAGGCTGGTGAAACAAAGACAAAACTAAAATACCACCTTCCCGCCCCCCTTGTTCTCAGGCTTGACTTCACTCCTTCCTTCCTGGCTCTTCTACCTGTCTGACGTGGGGGCAGCTCCTGATCTCTTCTCACAGAGGCCACTCCTGCAGCCCCCCACTACCAGAACCTTGCCACATAAACCCAATATGCCTATGCATACCTGAGAGTGAGTGCTGTCATTGACTTTTGAATATTCAAGTTTATTACAAAAGACTTATGCATTAATAGGTCATTACAGATTTCAGCAGTCTCCTATTTCTTCCCAGATAATTAAAGTACTCATGCTATCATAAACACTTTCAAAGTTTGTAAAGTAAATATACAGCAAGCAATCTGATTTTTTGCCTCTTTCACCACTAATTTGGAGTCCACATTGATTCGGTTTCCTTATGACAATCTTGTAAAATGTTAGTTTGCCGAAGTACCTTGCAAGTATTATACCTTTCCTGATTTTATGCTGTGAAAGATCTTTATTGGGTCACTCGACCTTCATTTATTTATATGGATATCTTTAGCTTCCCAAATCTAGCATTCAGCTGGATCTGGAAATCCTGTTGTTGATCAGGAACTGCTGTCCTGATAATGTTTTTTTTTCCTCCTGTCTTATTTTCAGGCTTTAAAGGCATTTGCTGCCACCTTTTAACTTCCTTTGTGAGTCTGACTCTCAAAATTTGTCTTTGGGGTGTGTCAGGACATTCTTTTCTGTTTATTTTCTACTAAATATGTTTGTGTGTGTGTATGCATATGTGTATATATAAAAACATACATTTATTTTAAATACTTTAAATCTATTTAGCATGTGTCTGTGAATTCAGTTGTATGTTTTCACCGCTATCTGGCTTGTTCATTTTGGATTTTCCCCTTCGTAGTTCCATTGTATGTTGGTGAAATTGGTTTGTAGGTAAGGAATTTCAGTTCCTTTACTGAGCTTCTTCATACAAGTTTTGTTACTGTTTCTCGCATGTGTTAATTCCCTTTGCATTCATAGTCTTTAATTTGTTCAAGTGATAGCTCAAATGTACCATTAGCAGTCAGGTACAAACACACTGTTGCAATGGTACTTCCACTCTGTATATTGCCCGTACCTGTCTGCACCTGCTTAAATAGTTATGTCTCTGAGATCCTCTCAACATTTCAGCTTAGTGAATCTGTTCAAAGAGCCTACTTTCTCCCTTCCCTTCAGTAGGGAGGTCATACTGGTTTTTGACATTGAGGGTCTTTGCTTGTGTCTGCAGAGAATTTTATTTTGAATGCCAGAGATTCTAATGGTGGAAATGCTTGGTCTCCTAAGCTTTTTTGTATTAAAGTAACAGGTTTGGTGTATCCAAGAGGTACAATTCCTTCTTTCTCTGCCCCCCCCCCCTTTTTTTTTTGACCCAGTTATAATCCCTGTTTGGGAAAGAGGCTTTTGTTTCAAGAAATTAGACCATTTTTGTGAAGAATTTGCTCAACAGAGAGAGTGTATTTGTAAGTATTTGAAGTTACTGTGTAGTTTCAGACCCTTCAGTTGTCCACCACCAGGGACCTTTCTCAAGAGATGAGGTGGGATTTGAAAAGTTTTTTTTCTCAGCCATTTATTGAGAAATTAAAACTTCTTCCTCTACAACTGCTCCAAGGGAAGGGGTATTTATGGTGTTTTCAAATACTGGAAAGAAAATCCAAGATGAATTTCTATCCTCATTTTAAGAGGATTGAGTACCTCTCACTTGCATTTCAAGTTCATAATGATAATATTGCCACTGATAGTACAGTCCCTCCAATGGAAGAATTGGTTCATCTCTCTCAGTTTGCAGGATGTTTATTCCTGCATAATGATCAAAGTTATGCTAAGACAGTATCTGCAATTATTCATTGTTCAGGATTACCACTTATCAATTCAAAGTGTTTTCTTCCAGCCACTCTGTAACAACAAGTATCTTTACTGGGATTGCTGAGTTGTCAACCTGTCTTTGAAGGGGATGATACCCTTAATGGGATGACTTCCTAAAAGGGAAACTGCTGATTTTATTCTGCCTTTTGTGTTACTTTGCTATTGTTTTATTCTCCAGGGCCTCACAACCAAACATCAGTGACATAGGATCAGTAGTCTTCTGCAGAGCCCAGTATGCATATCATTTGTGCTTGACTACTACTGTATGTAGGCCTATCTGATGTTAGACATAGACACCGCTGCCATCATGTTTTATGTCAACAAATAAAGTGTAGAATCCCAGTCTCCCCTGTGGAGGGAGAATCAATATTGGAACTAGTGCTTCTGACATTATATTTAAAAGTCAGACATCTACCTGCCAAGACTTCCGAGTGTCTTATCTGATTTATATTGTTCTACAGTGCCACATGAATGACACTGGTGGATATTTTGACATTGATACTTCTTTAATCAGTGGGAATGTGTGCGGGCTATCGGAGAATCAATATTGGAACTAGTGCTTCTGACATTATATTTAAAAGTCAGACATCTACCTGCCAAGACTTCCGAGTGTCTTATCTGATTTATATTGTTCTACAGTGCCACATGAATGACACTGGTGGATATTTTGACATTGATACTTCTTTAATCAGTGGGAATGTGTGCGGGCTATCATTCAAAGCAGAAGAGTTTCACTCATCTGTAAGTAGATGATGTGTACGCAGGCATTAGCTTCCCTTTGATCTTGATTCAGGACCTTAAAATTCTGAGATTTGGAATTGAGGGATATATGGTATGTTGTACCCTATACCACTTTCTAAATAATCTGTATCTTATGTGCATACCTGTATCCTATCCAACTGTATCCTATCTTGCTGTCATCTTTTTCGCACTTTGAAATGAATGAGGGTGATAACTAGAACTGTCTGGTAACTGGAAAAAGGCAAATATCATGCCCATCTTCAGGGTGGGCAAGAAAAAGAGGATTCAGGGAACTATAGGTCAGTTAGCATAATCTCGGTCTCTGAAAGGATTACATAGCAGATTCTTGTGGAGGCCACCTACAAGCATGTGAAGGACAAGAAGGTGATTGGGAGCACCTTGCATAATTTTACCAAGGGCAAATCATGCCTGACTAACCCGATGACCACCTATGATGAGATGACTGGCGTAGTGGATGAAGGGACTGCAGTGGCTGTTTACCTGGACTTTAGCGAGGCCTTTGACGTGGTATCCCATAGTATCCTTACTGTAAAATTGGCAAAATATGCACCAGATAAGTGCACTTGTGTGGCTGGACTGCCAGGCTCAAAGGGTGGTCAGCAGCAGCAGCAGAAAATCTTAACTGATGTCTGGTTGCTAGCAGTGTTCTTCATGGGTCAATATTGTTTAATGTCTATATTAAGAACCTGGATAAGAGGATGGAGTGCATTTTCAGACGATTTGCAGATATTGCATTGTGGGGAGCAGCTGATATGCCAAAGTACAAGACAGCTATTTGGAGGGACCTCAACAGGCTGGAAAATTGGGATGATGGGAACCTCAAAAAGTCCTGCACATGGAACGGGAAAACCCCATCCACTCAGTCTGGGGCTGACTGGCTACAAAGCAGCTTTCCCATAAGGGACCTAGGGGTCCTGGTGGACACCAAAGCGAACGGGGATCAGCAGTGTGCCCTTGTGGTGAAGAAGACCAACTGTATGATGTTCTGTGTTAGCAAGAGTATAGTCAGCTGATTTAAGGGGAGCAATCATTCCTTCTGTTTAGCACTTAAGACCACATCTTGAGTACCATATCCAGTTTTTGGTTTTGCAGTACAAGATAGATACTGATGTTCTGGAGTGAGTCTAGCCGGTAGCCAAGATGATTAGGGGACTGGAGCATATGACATATGAGAAAAGGCTGAAAGAACTGCTTAGTCTGGAGAAAATAAGGCTCAGGGCATCTTATTGTGGTCTTCAGCTACCCAATGGGAAGGTGTGAAGAAGATGGAGGCAGACTTCTCAGAGGTGTGCAGTAGAAGAGAAGGGGCAATGGTCACAAATTGCAAAAAGGGAGATTTGTTCTTGTTAGCCACAAGGAACAACATTTTCACCATTAGAGTAACTAAACAATCTAAGAGGTTTACCAGCATCTCTAATCCTGGAGATATTCAGAGTTTGATTGGGTAAGCTGCTGAGCAAACAGATTTCATTGTCCCTGGTTTGAGCAGGACATTGGATTAGATAAATTCCAGGTGTCCCTTCTAACCTGTATTGTTCTATGATTCTCCATATCTGTACTTGCAAAATATACGTGTGTGTGCTTTCTAGATACAATCCGGTAAATCTTGACTTCCAATTTTAGTGATGTATGCATACCTACGGTGTGACTGGACATAAAGACCACTTCTCTCAAAAGAAACTAGTGGTAAACAATATTTTTCTTTGACTTTATGTGGAAGTTGAATTCATCCTTACATTCTCCTGTAGATACATACTCCCTGTAGATGTTAAACAAGTGACAATTTAGTTTGCTAGAATTTTGCTCTGGTTAGTTATGGCTTTTTATTTCACAAACCATAAACCTATTAAAGAAAATTGAGAAACAAGGTAATTGTATGTTTATGTCACTGGTTCAAGCCTATGCCAAACTGGTGGAAATGTAACGCTGCCCAATTACTGTTCATTATTTATACTAACTAGTCAGTTTAGACTAGTGAACAGATTTAATTCACTAGTGAACAGGTGTCTTGAATGATTTTTTGAGATGTTTGTCGTGGGCACTTTTTCACATGCGTATCTTTTCTGTGCGGCTTATGCTCTGCATTTCATAGAATCATAGAATCATTAAGATTGGAAAAGACCTCTAAGATCATCGAGTCCAACCGTCAACCCAACACCACCATGCCCACTAAACCATGTCCCTAAGTGCCACATCTGCACGTCTTTTAAATACCTCCAGGGATGGTGACTCAACCACTTCCCTGGGCA
>NW_008795252.1:1110756-1117793 GCF_000699145.1 Aptenodytes forsteri
TCCCCTCCCCCCCCCCCTTTTTTTTTTGACCCAGTTATAATCCCTGTTTGGGAAAGAGGCTTTTGTTTCAAGAAATTAGACCATTTTTGTGAAGAATTTGCTCAACAGAGAGAGTGTATTTGTAAGTATTTGAAGTTACTGTGTAGTTTCAGACCCTTCAGTTGTCCACCACCAGGGACCTTTCTCAAGAGATGAGGTGGGATTTGAAAAGTTTTTTTTCTCAGCCAACTGCTCCAAGGGAAGGGGTATTTATGGTGTTTTCAAATACTGGAAAGAAAATCCAAGATGAATTTCTATCCTCATTTTAAGAGGATTGAGTACCTCTCACTTGCATTTCAAGTTCATAATGATAATATTGCCACTGATAGTACAGTCCCTCCAATGGAAGAATTGGTTCATCTCTCTCAGTTTGCAGGATGTTTATTCCTGCATAATGATCAAAGTTATGCTAAGACAGTATCTGCAATTATTCATTGTTCAGGATTACCACTTATCAATTCAAAGTGTTTTCTTCCAGCCACTCTGTAACAACAAGTATCTTTACTGGGATTGCTGAGTTGTCAACCTGTCTTTGAAGGGGATGATACCCTTAATGGGATGACTTCCTAAAAGGGAAACTGCTGATTTTATTCTGCCTTTTGTGTTACTTTGCTATTGTTTTATTCTCCAGGGCCTCACAACCAAACATCAGTGACATAGGATCAGTAGTCTTCTGCAGAGCCCAGTATGCATATCATTTGTGCTTGACTACTACTGTATGTAGGCCTATCTGATGTTAGACATAGACACCGCTGCCATCATGTTTTATGTCAACAAATAAAGTGTAGAATCCCAGTCTCCCCTGTGGAGGGAGAATCAATATTGGAACTAGTGCTTCTGACGTTATATTTAAGTCAGACGTCTACCTGCCAAGACTTCCAAGTGTCTTATCTGATTTATATTGTTCTACAGTGCCACATGAATGACACTGGTGGATATTTTGACATTGATACTTCTTTAATCAGTGGGAATGTGTGCGGGCTATCGTTCAAAGTAGAAGAGTTTCACTCATCTGTAAGTACATGATGTGTACGCAGGCATTAGCTTCCCTTTGATCTTGATTCGGGACCTTAAAATTCTGAGATTTGGAATTGAGGGATATGTGGTATGTTGTGCCCTATACTACTTTCTAAATAATCTGTATCTTATGTGCATACCTGTATCCTATCCAACTGTATCCTGTCTTGCTGTCATCTTTTTCGCACTTTGAAATGAATGAGGGTGATAACTAGAACTGTCTGGTAACTGGAAAAAGGCAAATATCATGCCCATCTTCAGGGTGGGCAAGAAAAAGAGGATTCAGGGAACTATAGGTCAGTTAGCATAATCTCGGTCTCTGAAAGGATTACATAGCAGATTCTTGTGGAGGCCACCTACAAGCATGTGAAGGACAAGAAGGTGATTGGGAGCACCTTGCATAGTTTTACCAAGGGCAAATCATGCCTGACTAACCCGATGACCACCTATGATGAGATGACTGGCGTAGTGGATGAAGGGACTGCAGTGGCTGTTTACCTGGACTTTAGCGAGGCCTTTGATGTGGTATCCCATAGTATCCTTACTGTAAAATTGGCAAAATATGCACCAGATAAGTGCACTTGTGTGGCTGGACTGCCAGGCTCAAAGGGTGGTCAGCAGCAGCAGCAGAAAATCTTAACTGATGTCTGGTTGCTAGCAGTGTTCTTCATGGGTCAGTATTGTTGAATGTCTATATTAAGAACCTGGATAAGAGGATGGAGTGCATTTTCAGACGATTTGCAGATATTGCATTGTGGGGAGCAGCTGATATGCCAAAGTACAAGACAGCTATTTGGAGGGACCTCAACAGGCTGGAAAATTGGGATGATGGGAATCTCAAAAAGTCCTGCACATGGAACGGGAAAACCCCATCCACTCAGTCTGGGGCTGACTGGCTACAAAGCAGCTTTCCCATAAGGGACCTAGGGGTCCTGGTGGACACCAAAGTGAATGGGGATCAGCAGCGTGCCCTTGTGGTGAAGACGACCAACTGTATGATGTTCTGTGTTAGCAAGAGTATAGTCAGCTGATTTAAGGGGAGCAATCATTCCTTCTGTTTAGCACTTAAGACCACATCTTGAGTACCATATCCAGTTTTTGGTTTTGCAGTACAAGATAGATACTGATGTTCTGGAGTGAGTCTAGCCGGTAGCCAAGATGATTAGGGGACTGGAGCATATGACATATGAGAAAAGGCTGAAAGAACTGCTTAGTCTGGAGAAAATAAGGCTCAGGGCATCTTATTGTGGTCTTCAGCTACCCAATGGGAAGGTGTGAAGAAGATGGAGGCAGACTTCTCAGAGGTGTGCAGTAGAAGAGAAGGGGCAATGGTCACAAATTGCAAAAAGGGAGATTTGTTCTTGTTAGCCACAAGGAACAACATTTTCACCATTAGAGTAACTAAACAATCTAAGAGGTTTACCAGCATCTCTAATCCTGGAGATATTCAGAGTTTGATTGGGTAAGCTGCTGAGCAAACAGATTTCATTGTCCCTGGTTTGAGCAGGACATTGGATTAGATAAATTCCAGGTGTCCCTTCTAACCTGTATTGTTCTATGATTCTCCATATCTGTACTTGCAAAATATACGTGTGTGTGCTTTCTAGATACAATCCAGTAAATCTTGACTTCCAATTTTAGTGATGTATGCATACCTACGGTGTGACTGGACATAAAGACCACTTCTCTCAAAAGAAACTAGTGGTAAACAATATTTTTCTTTGACTTTATGTGGAAGTTGAATTCAGCCTTACATTCGTAATACTCCCTGTAGAAGTTAAACAAGTGACAATTTAGTTTGCTAGATCCTTACATTCTCCTGTAGATACATACTCCCTGTAGATGTTAAACAAGTGACAATTTAGTTTGCTAGAATTTTGCTCTGGTTAGTTATGGCTTTTTATTTCACAAACCATAAACCTATTAAAGAAAATTGAGAAACAAGGTAATTGTATGTTTATGTCACTGGTTCAAGCCTATGCCAAACTGGTGGAAATGTAAAGCTGCCCAATTACTGTTCATTATTTATACTAACTAGTCAGTTTAGACTAGTGAACAGATTTAATTCACTAGTGAACAGGTGTCTTGAATGATTTTTTGAGATGTTTGTCGTGGGCACTTTTTCACATGCGTATCTTTTCTGTGCGGCTTATGCTCTGCATTTCATAGAATCATAGAATCATTAAGATTGGAAAAGACCTCTAAGATCATCGAGTCCAACCGTCAACCCAACACCACCATGCCCACTAAACCATGTCCCTAAGTGCCACATCTACACGTCTTTTAAATACTTCCAGGGATGGTGACTCAACCACTTCCCTGGGCAGCCTGTTCCAATGTTTCACCACTCTTTCAGTAAAGAAATTCTTCCTCACGTCCAATCTAAACCTCCCCTGGCGCAACTTGAGGCCGTTTCCTCTCGTCCTATCGCTAGTTACTTGGGAGAAGAGACCAACACCCACCTCGCTACAACCTCCTTTCAGGTAGTTGTAGAAAGTAAGAAATTTTTACTGGGAAGAAATTAGAATTTAAATGTTCAGACCCTTGGAGTCATGGCTCAGAGCAATAAAAGATTCCTTACTAAGTGAGTACAAGCACGCCTGGTTATCTGGTATTCAGTTTCCCCAGTGAAGAACAACTCATCTTTAATGGCAATACTTTTGGTAGTGAATTAACACAATTTTAAGGATAGTTAGTTTCATCCATGTGAAAATTGGGTGAAATATTATGTTACTGTTACATTTTAATGTTATAATGTCCCTGTGGTGGGTTGGCCCTGACTAGCAGCCAGGCACCCACACAGCTGCTCCCTTGGTCCCTGCCCCCCGCCCCAGCGGGATGGGGAGCAAATAGGGAGAACAAGGGCGAGAAAGCTCCTGGGTTGAAATAAAGACAGGGAAATCGCTAACCAATTACTGTCATGGGTAAAGCAGACTCGACTTGGGGAATTTAACTTAATTTATTGCAAATTAACATAAATATTTAATTACTGGGAAACAAAAAAAGGCAAACATTAAAACACTTGGGGAAAATCATCCCTCCTCCTTTCCCAGGCTCAACTTCACTCCAGACACCTCTCCTCCCCGCTTGTTACCACCACAGGGGACACTCAGTCACTTCAGCGAGGCAAATGGCAGTGCAGGGGGTTGGAGTCGGAGCGTAGCAGTTTTTCTGCTGCTTCTCGTTTCTCACTTTTCCTCTGCTGTGGTGTGGGTCCTCCACAGGCTGCTGTCCCTTTGGCAGTGTACCTGCTCCGGTGTGGAGCATCTTCTCTTCCTCCTCTTCTTCTTCTGACCTTGTTATTCTCTCATCCCCTCTGTTGTTCCCTCCTCTTCTGGTGTTTTCTGCCCTTTCTTAAATATGTTTTCACTGAAGTGCCCCACACGTGGCTGAGGGGTTCAGCTGTGTCCTACAGTGGATCTGAATACTGTGTTCAGTTTTGGGCCCCTCACTACAAGAAGGACATCGAGGTGCTGGAGCGTGTCCAGAGAAGGGCAACGAGGCTGGTGAGGGGTCTGGAGAACAAGTCTTATGAGGAGCGGCTGAGGGAACTGGGGTTGTTTAGCCTGGAGAAAAGGAGGCTGAGGGGAGGCCTCATCGCTCTCTACAACTACCTGAAAGGAGGTTGTAGCGAGGTGGGTGTCGGTCTCTTCTCCCAAGTAACTAGCGATAGGACAAGAGGAAATGGCCTCAAGTTGCGGCAGGGGAGGTTTAGATTGGATGTGAGGAAAAATTTCTTTACTGAAAGAGTGGTGAAACATTGGAACAGGCTGCCCAGGGAAGTGGTGGAGTCCCCATCCCTGGAGGTATTTAAAAGACGAGTAGATGAGGCACTTAGGGACATGGTTTAGTGGGCATGGTGGTGTTGGGTTGACGGTTGGACTCGATGATCTTAGAGGTCTTTTCCAACCTCAATGATTCTATGATTCTATGTTGTGGAGCTGCTGGAGCTGGGTGTTCGGCACAGGGCACTCTCATCCCACAGAGATCTCTGCAGCCCCCCACTGCCAACACCTGGACACCTGCACCCAATATAGTTATAACTGGAACTTCATGTGTTTCTCATTAGTTAATAATATTCTGGAAATGTGGGAAAGGGAGTTCTGGGCTAAATATTACTACTAACTGATGATGAGTATTTTATTAGAAGCTAATGCCTTCTGCTTTCTTGCAATTCCACATAAGACTGGATTGCTTCCTCAATCTAACATGTTTTTGATTAACTACTTAGTGGCTGAACTCATACAGATTCTAAAATACTTCTGCTGCTTTTTGTCTGCCTGACACAGACTACATAGGAGTGATTTCACTGCAAACAACGTTGTCATGATGAAATCATGGAATAAGGTGATACGATCAAGCAAATGTGAAAAGGCAGAATTTGGAACTGTATAAAGAATAATGAAGTAGTCTCTGAAAAGCAGCCCAGTACCTCCCTGCCCTGGAAAACAAACTAGTAGTTAATTTCATTGTTATCAATGAATGTAATGGAAATATTTTTTTAAAATAAAATCATTAAAATAAGATGGAAATAAGTCTTGTTAAGCCTGATCTGGATTTCTTTGTACCTTTCATGTTCATGCTTAATGAAACCTTTGATGCTTTAGTAAGAAACTGATTAATTGGTTTCTGATTTAACAAACAATATTATTCTTCTTTTTGTGCTAATGTCTTCTTTAGTTGATTTTAGTATAATGGCCATATCCCAACAACTTAAATGCATTTAACCAGTCATCATTACCCTTTTTCTTCTAATATGCTGTTAAACATTTAGATGATTCATTATGAACTTTAAATAAAAAAAAAAAGCCTTCGATAATCAGGCTAGCAGATACTGTCTGTGTACTGGAGTTATTTTATCTTAAAAATTCTTGCTTTGTTATTACTTCTGTAGCTTATTATTCTTAAAGTTCTGTTGTGAGTTACCCTGGCAATAGACAAAAAAGTTTATATGTAGCTTAAAAAGTCGACCCATTTTATCTTCATTTTGTGTATTGTGTTTAGGTAGATATTGCTGTTACTGATTGTCATGAAAGAATTTGGGTAAATTTCTGGTGTCATCTTGTGACAATGTGTACCACGGTTTTTATTTCACCTGATTTTGTAACCTACTAGCTAATAATTTTATATGACGCTTGTTGATTCTTATATTACAAAAACGAATGAATAGCTGTTCTCTATTCATCTTCTCCATGCCACTTGTGATTTTATTGAGCCCATATAGAAACAGGAAAAGATTTGAGAAGCAGTTGGAGAACATTGTTGATAAATTAATGGTAACAACAAGTAAAACATTTACTTTGTGAGCAGTTAATTGACCAGTGTGTAACTGGGCAAAATTAAGCATTTTCTAAGGGATAGCACATCTGTACTGAGAAACTGCTCTACAGTATCGTGTGATCTTGATATTATATTCTAGAGTAATAGTGACTTTATTGTAGTTACTTTCATTTCTGACAGTTTATCAGTATAAACAAAATCTTGTTATATGTTATATTTAGGTAGGCTGGGCAGCTTTGTGGTTTGAATTCAGAGAGATGTCTGAAATTTTAAAAGAAAAAAAAAATCCTTGGTAGAAATTGACTGTCTTGAAAATAAACAGTATACTACTTAATATTCCTTTGTATCTTTAAAATCATATTACAAGAAGAAAACCTTATTTAGCAAATCATTTTCAGGTATTCTTTTAAGTCTCAAATGTCCAAAGAACTTAGTTCCTTGTTTAATCTCCTCAGAGGCATATATGAGCTCTTAAAAAATAACAGTGATATCTTATTGTGCTGGTTTTGGCTGGGATAGAGTTAATTTTCTTCATAGTAGCTAGTATGGGGCTATGTTTTGGACTTGTGCTGAAAACTGTGTTGATAATACATGAAGTTTTAGTTATTGCTGAGCAGTGCTGACACAGAGTCAAGGCCTTTTCTGCCTCTCACACCGCCCCACCAGCGAGCAGGCTGGGGGGGCACGAGAAGCTGGGAGGG
>NW_008795252.1:1118009-1169769 GCF_000699145.1 Aptenodytes forsteri
GTGAGTGAGTGGCTGTGTGGTGCTTAGTTGCTGGCTGGGGTTAAACCATGACACTTATTTACTAAATGTTTCACAGCATTCAAGATACTGATTAAAAATTTGAGGCTAAAAGTATATTCTCTGTTCTATTATATTTGGAATATTATTCCGATGCCTCTAAGGAGGTCAATCAGAGGCAACTTTGTGGATAAACATTTCCCTTTGTCTAGCTCCCGCTGACTTATTAATTCTGTATTTCTTTAGCTTTAGGTATGAGTTTTACTGTTCAAGACCTTTAAAAATTAAAGGTCTTCTATGTTAAGTTTATCAGCAATGAAAAATTCCTGACCTGTGTGTCTTAATTTATTGTATAAGGACATCAAACTTGAAGAGGTAAAATATTGTGGTAATTTATAGTTAAAGTGGCAGAAAAAGTAAATGTGTGAGCTTTGAATGCCATTAAGTGTTTACCAGCTAATTCGCAAAGCAACAGTAAAATTTCAGTCTCTACATAGTCAGAGCAGAGGCTTTTCTAAGGATACGTGTTCATTACAGTCTAGAAAATGGATTGATCTGTTAGGCTGGTGCTGGTATTTAATTGAAAAGGAGTGCTTCTTTCAGCAATTGCTTCTGTAATTACATTTCATTGTTGTCAAATAATGCTGCATGCTGAAGTTCAGTTCTTAGCAGACATCCATTGACCTTTATGAGTATCTTTCTCTGGGAGGAATTCATGGTGATAGAGTGGCAGAACATAAGTTTTCATAACTTAAAGTGTGTTCCACAGATACGGATGAGTCAGAGTGCTCTTCGGGTCTCGATAAATGCAAGTGCCCACTGAAAATGGACTGATGCACGCCGTTATGTCTTACTGGTGTTTCAGGGGCCTAACTGTGTTATTTTCACTTCTTAGTGTTCATACCATTACTTTTAACTGCTAAATATGACTGAGTGACCTGAAAGTTAATGTTTCTTTCATGTTAACCATGCTCCACCAACTTGGTAGAAAATGAGAGAAAGAAAAGAGACATGCTTATGAACAGCAGTAATTAACAAAAACCAGCAAAAAAAAAAAAAGATTAATGGACAGGTAGGCAATTATAACTGTTTATACTGAGGCCTAGATTTCACATGCTAGATACAGCTTTATGAATTATACAGATTTCAGAATGTCCATGTGAATTTTAAATAAATATATAATCTCGTTAGTGACATGACACTTCAATTCCTGTTACAGAACTAAATGTTGATGAAAATGCACAAACTTTTCAGCTGTTACCTTTTTTCTCTGGTAAGTTAGAGATAAACCGACCACATGTTAAAGATTAGCTGCTGATGGGCAAGTGATCAAAAGCTTTCCCTCCTCTCCTGATTTGTGTGTCTCTAACCCAGTTAGACAACAGAAGAGAAATAGAGATACGTGTTGAGTTGTGTGGCTTTTGAATGAGGTCTTTAGGGCATGTGGTCTCCCCTGAGTTTGTGTGATTTGGCTGTGAATGGCATTTTTAATTCATGAACAAATTAAATTTTGTTTCGCTTTTTAACGTACAGGCATTTTTCTAGCTTACCACTAAATGGTAGTCTGAGTGGTGGGCTTTTCAGCTGGCACCTGCAATCCCAGGCAGCCTCAGTAACTATATGTTTCAGAAGAAACTGATAATGTCCTTTTTTGTGTTTGTAGGTGGGGAGTATGCAGCTGCTGAAATTCAGGCACAAGCTTGCTGGGGTTAGAATTGAAGCTATGAGGTTTTTTTAAAAACATAAAAAATAATACTAAAAAAATCCCATCAGCCAAGTACTTAATCTCACAGAATCAGCTTGACTCAAAAATACCGCAGGCAGTAATTCGAAGTTAGTGCTTATAAGCAAATGAGTCCCAGCAAAGTCCTCATGTCATTTCTGTTGGTGGAAAAAATGGAATATTTCTTTAACTGCAACTTCCTTTGCATAAGCTGTGGAAGAAATAGCGCTTCATGCCTCATGGATGAGGTTAGGAGAAATTAAGGTTTTCAATTTCTGTCTTGGCTTAGAAAAAATGCCTGAGGTATATCTGCCTAATAGAAGCACTTCCAAATGCATTGGAACATCATTTTCTTAGAAATAAAATTTCTTGAACAATATTGTTAATCTGCATATTTTTAATTTTTGTTTTTTATTCATGTACATATGTGAATTTTGTTCTTATATATGTGTGTGAGAAATGGGTGAAGAGTTAAAGAACCCTTAGAAGGGATATATAGGAAAAGCAATAGATGGTGTAAAAAGACTAAGGAAGCAGTAACAAATGCCTTATCTACATGGCATTACTCATAGCCATTACTGCTATGAATGTGCATTCACTGGATAGATCAGCTTCCTTGGGTACAAAGTGTCTCAGAAAATGTTCTGAATTAAAAAGCAGTGTGTTTCTTCAGGGTCACAGTGATGGTGGGAGTCAGACCCTTCTCAGGATGGAACAGTATTTTGTATGTGTTTTTAATTGCTTATTGCTTACTAATTAACTTCTTCCTGGTGGGATTTATGCAGAGGGAATATTCACCTTTGATTAGTACATCTGCCTTGAGACCAGTTTCATCCCACTTGCACTCTGGGCTGCCAGATTTTTAAAAAAGTTAGTGGTATGAAGTATGCTGTCCTCAATAGCTGCTGTAAATAGCTGTGTATAGCCTGGCCTGCTAGATTACATTTAAGTTAGTCTACCGTGCCACAATACAAACTCAGTTGGTTCACCTGCCATATGAAAACATTTCCTGAAAAGCAGTTTGGGAGGAGAGAGAGGGAGCAGCAAGGTCTTAGGCACATTCTATTAATCTGTAACAAGAAGCCTAAAATGTTAGTTGAAGGAAAGCAAAGATCTTTTCTGATTTCTTTTAAAATTATTTGACTCTCAGTATTGAAGCTTGTATAACTTTCCTTTTGCACTGCCTTGTTTATGGGCACATAAATTCCTACAAATCCCAACATTGCTGATCATTATTCTAGTAAACTAATGATTTTTTTTTTTTTTCCCTTTCAGCTCTTGCCTGTTAGGTTGGTTAAACCTGTCTTTTGCTAAGCTGGTTTCTGTTTTCCATTACATAGAAGTTGGCTGGTGTTCCGAACAGATAAAGAAAAAAAGAAATGAGGTTGCCTGAGGGAGTGCAGAGGACTTTGCAAAAGTAGGAGGTGGTGTGCTGAAAGATGTGGTACTATTGATCTTTGATGAAAAGTGCAGCATTGTTGTGGTCTAGAAAACATAAATCTTTAACTGATTTTTTTCTAGGTTTTTTTTGACTTGGATACTGCTGTTGCTAGCGTTTTATGAACAGTTTTACAAGTAGTATCTTTGTTCCTTTTTCTTGCATTGGTTTAATTTTAATCAAGATAAATTGTGAAAAACACTGAAGTAGAAAAGTAACTGAATCTGAATACTCGGTGTTCTAATGTTTAGCTACTTTCATACTCTCTATGATCTGTGAGAATTCTTGCTTTTTTAAGATGGAGGCAGTTCTGCTATGTTACAGGCTTTTGTAATACAGGTCTCTAGGATAAAGCTTTAATTTATTACAATTACCTTGAACAGTTCTTATTGAACAGAGATACTCTCTGGTTAATATTATTACGTATATGCAGTATATACAGGATTTGGAATTCTAGCTTCAATTACTGCATGCGTATATGAGTGAGACTGAAATTTTTGTCCATCTTTGCAGAAATGCCATACAAGTTATTTTCTATTTAAACAAACTAAAAGGAAAATTCTATTGGTGTATCTCAAGGCTTGAAATATGTATGAGGTTCCTAATTCACAGGTTATGGCACAAGGATAAATATTTGAGAGGAGCTGACCTGATCTATTGTTGCTACTAGCTCTGCTTTAAGTGGGAGGTTGGACTAGGTTCCAACCAAATTTTTTATGGATCTGTAAAGTATAAAAGAAATAGGTAGTGCATCTCTCAAGCACACAGCTGACATGATATCTTTAGTGGCGCAGGGCTGAGCAACAGCTTGCATTGCATAGACTTTTTTTATGCCTTTTAGCTGGTTTTAAGTAATTCTTTCTCTTTGCTTTCCTTTCATGTGTCTGTCTCATTTCCTGAAGCTGATGCCATTTTAAATGGCATCAGTTATGCCCTTGCCCAGCAGGAGTGCTAAATACTTGTTCTCTTGGAGGACCAGATCCCTGAGGAAATGTTTGGTTTACAAAGGCTTCAAGTCTAATGCCTTTCAAGGAAAGGAGGAGAGACTACTTAATTATTTGCTGGACACATCCATCAGCTTTGGCCTTGAATCAGGCCAAATGTTTGAGATCTACATAAACATTCAACTCTGATTTCTCCTCCAACCCCTAGACAATGAGTCTAGCATGACGTTAGTCCTTTGACAGTCTCTCCATACAGTCTTGTTCCCAAGACTTGCTTCCAGGGCATCAAGCAAAGATCCCTTCCATCCTGAAAGACTTCAGCTCCATTTATGGCTGCTACAGAGGAAGGATGATAGAAAGTACAAAGCTGCAACTTTTGCCAAATAGTGGCTTCCCATTGCATGTGAGCTACCCTCTATTTCTAGACTGTCCTCTGCTCTGGAGCACTGGGGTTTTCCTTTCACAAAAGACAGGTATTTCACCCGAGTCTCTTATTATCTTTTTACATCTTTTCTTTCAGTCATCTTGAATGAAGTGATAGAAGTGTTGTGCAGGTAGAAAATGACTGTCTGGTTGTAGGTCTCTACAAACGGCTGAACCTTCTCCCATTCTGTTCTTGATGCTTTGGGTAGTGAGCTTGCTGCTTCAGCCATCAGTCTTTGAAAACCTTTGTATCTCTTCCTGTACATGAGCAAGCCCAAGAGGTGGATCAGAGAATACTACTCTGTGTCTGTGTCACCTTTTCTACCTGAGTTGATGACCTTATTAAATGATAAAGACCACTTTTCTTGTGTGTCCTGGACTTGGAGGATGCTTGTACCCTCTATCATGTCTGTTAAGAGTACTTGCTGGATCTGTTGTGGCAAGTGGTCAGTGGACTCTAGTTACATTAATGTCTATGCAGAAACCTGCCTTCTGCTCCCCCCATGCTCTGACCTATTCTGCACATTTTCTTTAAATTGTGTGCTTTACCAGACAGTGCTGAAACTGGCTTTTTCCCTGTGGAATATTCTTGCTTCCATATGGCCTTGAGTGGATCCACGTGTTTAAATCTTGACGTGGAAGCAAAATTTATTTTTTCACATCTGTCCTTTTATTATTTTGTTGCAGTGGTGAAATTAGAGGGAGTTCACTAGGTGATGTGTTAGTGGTGGAGGGGGAACCCTCTCTGCTAGCATTATCCTATGTAGGATTGTAAAACATATGAAGATCTTCAGACCTGTTTATACTTACTTTCAATTAGATCAACTCAAAGCACCCTGGATGATTCCCCTGCTGACAAAGCTCCTCATAAATAAGTCCAAGCTGAAGGCTTGCTCTCGTGAAGCAGTTTTAGATGGGACAGATATTGCTATGCAGCCTACTGCATAGAGAAGCCAACCTTGTCTCCTACTTTAGCCTCTTAAATATTGGGCAGATATCACAGTTTATCTAAATGTCATCATTTGATGATCTTTATATGCAGGCTACCAGTTACAACTCAGTCACTTGCTCAGTTTGCATTCTTTCTTTGGCATGTTTTGAGTGTTCATTGAGAAGCATATGACTCATTTTGCCTCAATCTCTGTTCCCCTTCAGTAGTCACTTTTGGTTAGTCATGTCTTTGGCTGAAATGCCTTTATCTTGGATTCCTGTCTGCTGGATACTGAGAGTCATGCATGTAACATCCTGCTTCTTTCTCACCCTCCCTTTTAATCGACCCCTTCTGTCAGTCAACAGAAGTACCACATAGTCAGAATCACATTTTACATCCTGTAAAAGGATACTACTTTTTACTGGTGTCAACAAAACAGGCAGTATGACCTCCTGACAGGTCAGGTCATACTACTTGGGACTTTTGGTCTGCTAAAGATGCTTGTCTTGCATAAATGTTCTCAAGGCACAAGGAGTTTGGAAAACATGCCATGGGTTTCTCTCTGTCATAAGGCATCAGTTGCAGGTGATGACTTAACATGACTAAAACAGTTTCCGTAACTAAAGAGAATTCAAATTCCCCCTCTTATAACACTTGGAGGTTCACTTGTTCCTGACATATCTATAATTGGAACTAGTGGTTGGCAATCTCCTCGCAGGCAACACTGGCTGTCCTAGTTGTATGAGACACTTTAGGTGATACATCATGACTGAGGCATTCAGGATGCCGTTACTGGGTGCTTTTTTTGTTTTTCCATTTGGCATTTAGGGATGACCTGAGATCAGCCTCTTTGAGATCCAGGAGAATAATGTTGATTCTTCTGTTCCACAGCAAGTCTGTTTCCAGGGTTGTCTGGAGTTTCTCTGTTCTGTGGGGCTGACCAGCTAATGTGTGTATCTTCTGCAGGCCCCTAGGGTGTTGCAGAAGGTAATGCAGGTTGTCTCTGATGTGATTTCAGCTGTATTGGCACGACTGATGTACTCATGGATTTGGAACCTTCAGGTCTTCATGCAGGTGTCTTGACTATTGCTTTTATGAACAGCTTTCCTTTTCAGGAACTTGGAGTCCAGGAAATCTGGCCAAAGGTGGAACATCTGCATCTCATAGTGTGTTTACTCAAGATTATAGTAGGATTGTCTCAGAATTCCAGAGAGGCACCTTCTTTCTTCTTTATGAATGATAGGAAAGCATACATATGTTAGTGGTAACATGAAGTGCTAAGATTTTCTTTGGGTTTCTGGGCAGGTCTGTTGTTATTTAGTAAGTCCTTTTCTGTATGATTTTTAAAGTCGATTTCAAGAACATTAGTCTGTTAGCTTCATCCAGGTTCTTTTAACAGCCATTTAGGACTTCAGTTTTCTTTCATTCTTGTGTAAAAGTATTCTTTCACAGTCTTTCTGACCAGCTCTCAGGAAATTTCAGTGTCTATTTAGGTAGGTTCTTCAGTGCTGTGTTACATGCTGGAGAGCCTTCATTGTTACCACTGCTCATTGGAAGATTTTTCTTCCAGCCCTCTACCTTGTCCATGCATGTTCTGTAAGAGTAGTTGTCATTTGGATGCTCAGAGCAGTGTGCTAAGGGCTGAACGCAACTTATTCTTACATAAAACAGTGTTCTGTTAACCAATTTGTTACAGCCTTAAAGTGAGGAATGACCAACTAAGCTTACCTCTAAGAAACACTTAAAAAATGCTTCGTTAAAAGTAAATAAATGTGAATAAATATGAAATAACAGCATTATAAATGGCTTATGAAAGAGCAATGCACAGAATTAGAAGAGAAACCTTCTTAATCTGTTTATGTCAAAAATGAATCTCAGAGCTCTACCCCACACCTCCTTCGCCAAGACATCCAGCTAGTACGTTGAAGACCTACCTCTTGGTGAGATATGCTTCATTGGGTCGTTCGTCTCTGCATACCTGATGCCTCAGTTTGCATGTACTAAGGAGAAATTCAACTTGTGTAGCATTAGTTTTTATAATTGATTGCCTTGTTGAAGTCTTCTGTGCTGTCCAGACAGATTGAAATTTTCCCTTTGCTGATTCTTTCATTCAGAAATTTATTTAGAACTACTTTAGAAGTTCTACTGCTCTAACTAAAATAAGCACCATTCATTTTCCTGAGGATGTAAGTGTTGCTTTTTAGACCAGATGTTGTCTCTTTTTCTGGATTGGTTGATCAACTGATTGACTCAGTAAGAGATACTCTTCCCTACATGTATTTTGGAGATTTAGCACCTGGTAAATGTCTCCATGGCCTGAACTTTTTTTTATTCAATCTATTCATTAGCAAATGTATTTGATACAAATAATCTAAATCTAGCTAAATGAATGTAGCTGATTACTGACTCTTGATTACCATCCAGATGGAATTCAGCTATGAAATACCAGTAGGCTTGTTGGAGTAAATAAATAACCTTTGATATTTTTCTTCTAAAGAAGTCGTCATCTTGTGCTATTCATTTGTGGATACCACAAGTCAGTGATACAAACCCATGATGGTTCATTAAACAAGTATTAACAATAGACTAACCCTTTGAGGTTATGGTCTTCCTCTCTTTATCTGTCCACAGGACTGCATATCTTAATAGCTGTTATCTCAGCAGGCAGGACTATAGAAATTCAGGCACTTGAGAACTGATCCTCTTTTCCCCACTGCCTTGTTCCTTCAGTATACAGTTGAACTTTGTACATATCTGAAGCCTGTAGCCCATGTGGTTTGAGTTGCATTTTTTGTGGAGGATTGTCTTTTGTCTGTTTTCAAAATATCCCATTCATCCTTACCAGAGACAGCATTATACAGGCTACCTTCTAATGAGCTTCATCATCTTATATATCTATATCTATATATAAAACTTGGCCTTCTTGAAAACATGCCTTTTTTTGGTTGTTGTTTCCCTGATGGGAAGATTCTGGGTTTGACGGTTTCTCCTCAGAGTCTGTTCTTCTGGGTCACTAGGACGTGTAACAGAGCAGAGGGGGAAACTTCTAGTTTGGGGTCAAACTCTCTCTGTAGCATTTCAGAGAAATCCTTTGGGAGACCCACAGAACTGCAAGTGGACTTCCATTCGTACATTTGTTAAGCATGACACTAATTGAAGTGTCCAGCCGACAGAAAAGTTTTTAACTATCCACAGTCTTTGGGTTCTCTGATAATCCATTCAATAGGCAGGTACTGCATGCACTCATCTGTAGTGTGATGATACATATGGACAATCATTTAAAGAGAACAGGAACTTTATGAATGGAGATTATTTGAAATGTTCAGTCTGTATTTATGTTCACCTCCTGTATGTCTTACCTACTTCTGTGGAGCCCTTATCTTATTTTTACAGTATCTCTTTAAAATAGGATATCCATGTGGTTGAGGAGAAAGTGGTGGCTGGGAGGAGTGTGGAGTTCCTTCATAAAACAGATGGTGGAAATGGAGGGATTGGGCATGTACTTATGAGGTTCTGTTAGGGTTAACAGTCTTTGCCTTGAGTGCTTTAGACAGTGCTTCAGTGCAAAAAAATTGCTAATAATGATTAGTCATCTCTTAAACTTTACATGCAGAGCTGTGTTGGCAAGGAGCATAAGAAAGTATGTAAAGCATAAGTAGTAAAAGGTGTAGCTATTAAATAAAAAATTTAGTATTGATACAGTTTTCCTGGCAAGGAGTGGCAGGGTGTTTTAGCCTTTGCCTCTTCTGTGACAAAACAGAATCAGGTAGGGGAATTTTGAACACATTTTGTCTTTGTACTCATCAGACACTCAACTGGGGGTTCAGCTTTGAGAATGATGATGTTTCTTCTCTTAAACTGCCTATAGGCAGTTTTCTTGGCTCATTCTTCTGTAAATAGATGAAAACATATGATCTGGCTGTCTCTGTTCTTACTGATCACATTGTGAAGTTACTAGACTCATTGTAAGTAAGAGGGGTTACTGAAATCTCCCATGCAAGAGTGGTAGGGACTAAGGCTGACAAGATTTCTCCAGGGAAGCTTCTACACCAGCCAGAATTGGGAAGTCCAGTCTGAGGCTAATGTTTCTTGTTGATTTTCCAGTATAATCAAGCTCCTTGCAAAAAGAGGTAAGTTTGTTGGAAATACTGTTTTCATCCTTTCTGGACCTACATAGGAACTTCTTTCAGTACTTCCCGTAAGAGAATCCATGTGTTCTTTAAGGAGCTTTATCTATAGTTTCTAGAGTTGATTTTGATACTGAAATCAAGAAACTGGCTTCCAAACCTTTGGCTTTTTCTGTACTTTTTTGTTCCTTTGAGTTATAGCCAGCCTTGCCACTGAGGAGTACTATTTAAACACGGACAATGTGCTTATATTATAAATGCTTCTAAAATATATGATGAGGCTGAAGCATATGTATGTAGGACTTTGTTTCTTAAGGTTTGGTAGGTAAACAGGAACTGAGAGGCTATTGGAGTACCTTTTCTCATGTAAGACAACTGCTTCCAAAGTTTCACATTTTTGTCAAAAGCATCTTTTAAATTTTTTAATTTTTTAAACTTTATTTTTTCTTACTAAATCATTCTTTGCCAATGTATTTTTTCTACACTAATTTATAGAAAGTGGCTTTATTTTTAAGTTATTTCTAGCTTTATTATTTGTATCTCAGGAAAGGAAAAGCTTTCTTCATAAATTTTAGTGTTGCCTTCTGAACTCTGCTATGGAAGTGAATAAATGGATTCAGTGGATCAATGGAGTCATTGGTTCAGCTTTGGATTCATTACTCAGCTGTTATCTATTTATTTTACATAATTAAACCAACCATCTGTTGGTTGTGAGGGAGTCAAGGTTCTTGTGTTACTTTTTCTTAAGAAATAAAGGGAATTTTTCTGTCAGACTAATTTTAGAGAATTGTGGTTTTTTTCCTAAAATCACTTACCAAGAATACTTACTTTTTCATTTAAGACACTGTAGCAGCATAGTTGTTTGTTTTTAGTGACTTACTGTTCATGACATATTGCTACCACTGAAAATGTCTTTAAAGCAGACAAACCAATAAAAAGTTGAAACTCCTTGCAACTTTTCATTGAAAACCTTAAATGCAGTTGGTTAAGACAAGTGTTTATCTTTTGAACTATGGTCCCTAACACAAATTTTGCTATGGGGAAGGAGAGAAATAATAGAATCCATAAACGTCTTAGTCTTTTTGAAGATTTGAATCACGTTTTCCGTTTATTTTAGTAGTATTACGGTGTAGCCAAAGCTTTCGTTTGGGTTGAATAAATACAGTTGCTTTTATGTAATAGAGGCAAGATATGGGGCATCATCTTTATTACCTGGCTGTGGATGTTGGATGTGTGAAACTGAGAGGATAAGCAAGGCTGCTGAAGAAGTGGTGCGCACAGAAGCCTGCATCGTGGGAAATCTTGGCCTGAGTGAAATTGCTGGCGAGTCACTGCCAGTCCTAGCAGTTGAGAAGCACAGGAAGGTTATTGTATCATGCCACTGCCTGGTGTCAACAGTGAGTCATGGATACTTCTGCTGCAAGGAGAATGATGCAAATAGATTTTGAGGCTTAAATTCTTCCTCAAAATAAATTATCAAATGTTCCAGTAAGGCTGTGGGACTGTCTTCTGGGATAATTAAGGTATATTTAGTGTCTAGGTGCCATTATGCCTAAGTGTTACTTCATTATTATATCAGAATGAAGCTGCATCAGGGGAAGTTCAGATTGGACATTAGGAAAAGGTTCTTCACTGAGAGGGTGGTCGGTCACTGGAACAGGCTCCCCAGGGAAGTGGTCACAGCACTAAGCCTGTCAGAGTTCAAGGAGCGACTGGACAATGCTCTTAGTCATACGGTTTAGTTTTAGGTAGTCCTGCGAGGAGCAGGGAGTTGGACTCGATGATCCTTATGGGTCCCTTCCAACTTGAGATATTCTAATACACAGATTTGTTTCAAGGGAATTTTTTATTTTTCAGAAGAGAAGTCGGAAAGAAACCTCTTATTAGCAACAGCCTTGAACTATTGTATTTACTTTAAAATAGATGCTAGAGATTGTAATAAAGTTGTACTCATGTCTGTGTTACTGTAGTACAACTTTTTCAGGGTACAATAAAATATTCTGATAATCTGTATTACAATATCTTCCCCTTTTTGAGGGGAAAAAACACGTCCAAGGAGAGGCCGATTACCACAGCAAGGCTTGTAGAGGAAAAAAACTGACCTGCTAGATTAAATTATGTAGCCAAGAGAAGAGCAAACAAACTTTTGGACTCCAAACCTCTTTTTTATGGGAGGAAAAGGGACAGAAGCAGCAATTTTCAAGCTGACAACAAATTGAGAAATTTTGCGCTTGCTACTCAGTTTCAGTAGAAAAAATTCTGGCTGGTAGCTGTAGATAAGAGGGGGGAATATTATGGAGGGAGTTCATTACAGTAACTCTTGTGAGATAGAATTGTCTGTGAGATAGCGAGGAGATAGCTGTGGGCATTACATGGGTAAAAATATAATATGCAGTAAACCAATACTGAATTCTAAAAATCATAGACTAGATAAAATACTGTTTTTAAAGTACATAAGATTAATTCACCTTATTTGTTATATGCTTCTATATAGTTTCAAAGATTTAATACGAAAACAGCAAAGCCTAAAGAAGGACTAGTGTGCTGAAAGCTGTTTTTTGTTTATCAGCTGGTAGAGTTATCACCTCTCCATACAAATCATGTGCTCAGACCTTTTACACCATGAGAACAGTAATGCTTTCATGAAAGCCTTTATTCATTCATTATTTATTGCTCTCAATCCTTTTCTGCTTTAACAGTTTGATTCGCTATTTATATTGTGGTTGTTTTTAAGAGTTAGTGTTGTATTATTCTGGTTGTTATACCAGCACATACATCAAAATGACAGTTGTTGCCTGAAGGATTGATAATACAGGTTTGAGGAAAGCAATGGTGGGAAAGTGGTACGATTGTGATTTTTTTATTAATAGAAATGTGATTGTGTCATTTGTTTAGTTGTTTTCCAGAGCTTTTTTAAAAATTATTTTATTTTAATATTGCCTAAGGAAAGGTTACATTTGTATGGTTTTAGTCCCCTATTATATATTCCATTCTTTTGACTGTAGCTGTGGTTTGAGTTTATAAATCACATTTCACTAGTTCAAGTAGTGATTTTTTTTTTAAAGCTTTTTTTCACCTATTCCGCCTAATATACCATTTGAAGGCATTTAATAACTGGATATTTTTCAACTGCTATCACTTAAATTAAAACAGTTCAATTGCCACTGATTTTTTTTTTTCTTGAATTGTTCATCATAGGTTAATCAAGAGGAGCTGCTCTGTCCTTTCCTTGTAAAACTAATCAAATAATGGGATTTTATTTTTAGAGTAGTATATCATGTTACCAGGTATTCTTTTACATCTATTGAATGTTGTATATCAGGATTTTTAATGGGGTTTTTATCAGAAAACAAAATCAGAATAAAAAAAGAACAAATTACTAACTGTGACCAAAAAAACCCAACCCCAAAACCATGCCTGCAGTGGAATGCTGAACTTTAAACGTGACTTTTATTTTGTGATGTAGGGATGCAGATGAGTTAAAAAGAATGGTATGGCTGAGGTACGTAATCTATGAAAATTAAAGTACAGACATAAATGGTGTTCTTCTGTGAAAATCGGATAAATTGAGATAAATGTTAGAAAAAGATAAAATTGTAGAAATCTTTTGTGTGCATAGCTAGAAAGAGAGAGACAGATTTAGAGGCATGATGGATTTCTGCTTTCCATTTGTTGGACTAGTGTGTAGTTCAAGAATTCGGGGCTCTTCATTTCGGTCCTGACTTTGTAACTTGTCTGCTGACAATCTCCATAGCAAAAGTATCTCAAAGCAAGTTACCAACAGACTGTTTTAATGATGAGTAAAACATATGTTAATGTTAAGTGAAATCTAAAAGGAATGCAAGGATTATGAAATTCAGGATTGTGGGGTGGTTTCTTAGTAGTATGTTCAGGGTTTCTGTGTTGATTAGGTATACAAGTCTTCTGTCTAGTAAAGCTCATCTAGGCATCCATTTGTCTGAGTGAAAAAAGAGCTAAACTTTGCTGCATTTAACTTTTATTTAACTTTTGGTCTGTTTCCTGCCTAATGAGTACTGTCTGCAAAAGCTACAAGAAAGGGGTGTGTGGAGGGGGGGAGCATATGGGACTATTTCTCAGGGAAAACACAGCAAGTTGTTCTGAAATGTGCCTTAAACTTTGCATTTAAGTAAGTATCACCATTGGCCCTTCAGCCTTGCGCTGAGATGGATTAGAAAGAGGGAGTCCCTTCCCTAATTCTTTCTAGGTCCCAGAACATACCCGACAAATGAGAATTTGGGGCTTCAGAAGCCACCTTGTTCTGTTTCCCTGAAAGAAAACGCATAACACTAGACAAATGAGCTTTCCAGATTTTCAATGCTAGAAGCCTTTTTCAAATATTTTTTTTTTTTAGTTCTGAATTAACAGACTCTTATAAAACATGTAGCTCTGAGATTAATATACGTGTTCAGACACTTGTGCCATGCTTAAGCTATTGCTAGAGTTGGTGCATTGACGCCTCAAACTCACAACAAGGAATTCCATTTTCTGTTTTGTCTTGACAGTTGTTCATACAGATGTATCAACAGATTAAGATGCTTCTCTGAATAATTTTTAAATGCAGAGCACTTGGTTACAAGATGATTTGCATAAATGCACTTGAACCAGAACCAAAAGACTGTATTGTCTAGCATTTCTATCTATTTTATCTCTATTTTTGCAGATCTTGAACGGTTATGTATTCTCAGTCTGGTATATAAAGAAGCAAGGGAGTTCAGTCATTGCTCTGCATGAAGCCTAACAGCATGACATAACTGCTTGAATGACCATGTAGTAATGATTCATGAGTAAGTAGTTCCTGAAAAGATTTATTAAGAGCCAGTATTTGTTTAGTGAGAGATTTGCCCTAAATGATTTTACCAACACAGTCTATACCAACTGTCCATTTTGGTCCATGGGCAATGCAAGGCTATTCCGTGTTAGATAGTTTTATACTTATTACAATGAACTCAGATCTCCTTTATGTTCTTCTATCTATTCCCTTGATTCCTAAGTGATGTGCAAGGTTAGACAGGACAGTATTAAAGCTTTTCACTGACAAAAGTCATTCTAGCTGTCAGTTCTATTGCAGATACCCATTTTGGCTTGTCTGATCCACATTCTGATCAGATGCATTTCTGATGTAGACTAAGAACCCAACTTATTGCACCTGATGGCTTGAGTGTTGGGTGATTGAGCACTGCTGCCAGAAGGAATTGCCTCTTGCTTTGAAAATTCTCGTACCTAGCAGAAAGATGTCTGCAGGGAAGAACCACTCTTAGGAATGGAAAAACTCTTCTGTTTAGGTATTTTCGTCACATTCTAGGATTCAGTAAAGATCTTCATAATGAAAATCCTTGACTTTGTACTTCCAAAGCAGCTTGTGAGCCTAACATCTATCACTATCATGATACATCTAGCAGAAATTTGAATGCCTCCTATTCAGGTAGGTTGTGCTAGGCCTCCTCATTTCCAGAGCTGTCCAAGTTCCTCCCCATGCTTTCTTGTTACTTACCTCTTGAACTTCCTCAAGGGGGTATTGTGTTGCCTCTTAAAGGTCACAGAAAGCTCCTTTAGAATGTAGCGTAATGTGCTGTGTTCTGCTTTGCCGTCAAAGGTGCCGCTGTCATTTCAGCATGAGGGCAAGTGCCAGAACATTTTGATCAGAGGTTTTTTATATGTTCTTTCACAGGGACAGTGATTATTGCAACTATATTCTAAATTTATCCTGAAATTCCAGTAATGCATTTGATCTGCCCGTCTTCCCAAAACTATACTCAGCACAAGAGACTTGACATATCCAGAAAAAAACATTTTCAAGTCTGTTCCTTTGTGAGTGTAGCCAATATTTCATGGCAGAGCTGAGAAGATAACATGTATCATGTCAAAAAGCCACAGGTTTGAAAAGGCTTAGCTGAATCTCACTGATGGTTGCTGCTATTGTAAATTTTGTTAAAAATGGATTTCTATTTTCTTCCTCCTTGCATTTCAAAGAAAATGAGAGAAGTTATGAAGATGGAAGGGATGCATATCTTCCATTTGGCAAGAACTTGACTTGCTTGTGAGAACTTAAAGCTCTAATTTTGCAAGATAGACTTAAAATGATTGCTGCCATTGTGGCTGACTGCTGTGCATTGATAACTAAAAAACCCCATGCTTCTTACTTCAAGAAGGGACAATGAATGAGGGGGTTTTTTTCTGTATATAGCAGTGCACAAATTATAGTCCTCTACAGTGGCTGATGATGTACCTGGGTACTGCTCTTGTTTCAGCTATCATTTTAGGCCTTTTGGATTTTGGGCCAACTGAGTATGAAAGTCAGCAGTTGTTCCTTATTGTGGCTTAAAACAAGAAAACCACATGCAAATGCTTTTCCAGGAAACTTGTTTTACTTTCCCTGAAGAATTGATGATATGGCAAATGTGAGAAGATGCAATGCTTACAATTATGAATGGTATAGAAAGCAGTTAGGAAGGCATATTGGAAAGGCTATGAACAAGTAAAGCAGGAATGAAAGTATTACCATGACATAGCCAAATTAGTCCCATCTTCTTGTGAAACAGTGGGATGACGTGTGGGGCATACAGGGCCTCCGCACTCTGTAGTCATCTCCCTAAGATGACTTTTGCCTTGCAAGGTTACCATCTAATCAGCAGAAGGAAAATTATAAGCAGGCTGGCAAAGCCTCATTCTACACATGGTCTGTGCAGCTGAGAGGCAGCAGCTAGTTTTTGCTGTTGGTTATCTCCCTATCTTGGTTGTGCAAAGACTCCATTGGCAAGAACTTTCCATGTGTCACAGTACAGCCATATGTTGTTTATGAGATCCTGAATGTCACGTGTTTTATTATTTGACAGGATCAAGTCCTTTGTGCAGTCTTCTCATATTTGTGGCCATATCTGGTCATCTGATGCTTTTCTTGCTCAAGAAAATGTCTTTAAAAAGCCAACAGACAAAACGCCTGTAAATTTCAGTGTTTTCAGATTGCTGGTGAGCCACTGTCCAGGTTTTATAGTGCAGTCTGATCGGGCTAGCAAATATTTCATTTCTTCAGCTGAGCAGATGAATATTGGGCTCTTGATATCTTATCTGGACAGTAACTCAATTTCTGGAAGCACAAGTTTGGAAAGAACACTTGCTGCTGTGGTCATCAATAGATAGTCTCCAAGCATCAGGTAGCTTATGAGATCTTCCACTGTTGCTTGCAGGTGAAGGATGCCACTATGCTGTGTTCCAGATTGACAGGAAGAACAAAGTATTGTATTGCTGTGGGCAAGCAGAAATTGAAAAGCTTACCATTTTATATTAAAACTAATTCTTTGAAATATTACCAATTTATGTATCACAGCCTGCTTTGTAATTGTTTCTTCATCCTCAGCAGTCACAAGCGTGAAGTATTCAAAAAGCTTTAAAGATCAGGCCTACTCCCTATTTTATACCCTTACATGAGAGCTATAGGGTTTATGCATACAGATGCAGTTATTCAAAATATTTCTGACAAAATATTCTTGTGGGACCCATGCACGTGTGCATTGAGATTTATACTGTAATCTCTCCAAACCAACTAGTATAGAAGGTGGTTTACATTTGGGGATGGGGGGGTGGTGGCAAGGGGAGGGTGATGTGGATAAAGTAGTCAACAGCTTTCTTGTGCATTGATTTTTCGTATAGTACTCTTTCATTATCAATCATCAGCTATTTTTCCTTTTTAGAGCATAGTGTTGATGTATGCTCATGTCTTGGAAAATACTGAACACAAGATCAAAGGTTGTGCAGCAGAGCACCTTTTTATCTTGGATTGATTCCTTGCATCAGCTAATGGAAAGATATATTTGCTCACCTCCCTAATAGAGGGGACTAATAAGAATATGTTATCTCAGAAAAGCTCCTAATCTATTAACAAAATTAGTCACATTTCATATAGATGCTATTAATTTGAAAATATTAGACATTTATACATATGTAAATGTTAAAGTTGTTCTTCCCTCAAGTATCATAATAATTTCTAATTACTTTCATGGGATAAGAGGTTCACAAAAGCTGAATTTGGTACTTAAGCCCCTATTCCATGGATGCAACGTTTAGAAGGAATCTATACCATGGATGAAATTGGGTGTGTTGTATACACATGCAAAATCATATAAGTTCGAATTCTGCAAGTTCTGTCGTGGCTGGCCTGAATATGGATCGGTCTAATGTTTGTGCGTTGGCCTTTTTTTTCTTCACAGAAACCTCTTACATGAGGATCCATTTTATCAACGCAATTTGTGACAAAAGAAGTTTGTGCTTGCCAGGCAGGGGAGACAGAAACTGTAAAGAATTATCTTACTGCAGTGTGTGAAACTGCATGTATGCAAGGACTCTTGTTTCTTTAGCAGCATAAGAACAAATAATCAAAGCTCATATTTGTATATAAATAAAACATGATATTTAAGTAGTGTAATGCTAACTCAATTTGGACAGCCTAGCAAGAAATAGAGGTTAAAATCAGTATGGAAATTGTCAATTCCGATGAGAAATTCTAAACATTTGCCCTAATCCCAGAATGCCTGTTCTCGAGAAAGATGAGGGGCACTTAAAAGAATCCAGTTTCTGCACTCCAGGATCGTAGCATGCTGACACTCAAAGCATGTGAAATGTAGATGCTAGGAAGATTTGCATGAGAAAAAGCTTTTGAAGCATGCTAAACTACTAATGTAGACATACCTTTGGAAATTTAGACACATGGTAGCTGGGACTAACTGGTATGACTTCAGAAAAAATTTTCCTTTGTCTTCTATTGCCTACTAGACCATTTGTGGTATCTGCCACAGAGCTCAAATAGGCTCATCCCTTAGGAAGCCAGAAAACTGTCAGAATTATGTTCATAGTTCAAAAACTGATAGATAAACTGATGTTTTTCAGAAGTTTACTAGGTTTGCCTATGCTTAATCAGAATTTTTTTATTCTTATCCCACAGGTAAGTGCACAAATTTCTTCAGAATAAGGTATTCTATAGAAACTGCCCATATACATGCTTTATTCCTTGAAAATATAAATGGCTTGCTTTTTTTCTTTGTAAGATAAGCTGCTTCATGTTTACCATAGGTAAAATCTTTCATGTGGACATTTACCACTGAATAACTGGTGTACTGCATTTATTCTGTTTTACCTTGCAGCCTTTTTTATGGATGTACCTGTACACTCAGTATGAGGTGATTGCATTGCAGTTTTGTTCTTCTGTGGCTACAGGTTTATTAGGTTGTTTCTGATCTGCTTGCTTTTGGAGTTTAAATTCATTCCTGCGGGGTTACTTCTGGGTTGGGTTTTTTTGTACAGACAGGGGCGAAGGAATTAGGCTGCTGCACACTGCCCCCTTAAACCAAATGAGTCATTTTGTGTGAGTCTAGTTCAGCTGACAAATGTATTACTGAAAACTTAAGCTCTTTATCTATAGTGCTTTTTTTACCATCTTGCCCTTCTGCTGTCTCAGAGATAATGCAATGTATGCTTGTCTTTAAAATACAAGTCTCTTTCTTTGACTCTCACAAATTAAATCCTATTAAAATCATAGCTGTATTTTCTGTCTAAGCTAAACATTGTAAAAATCACCCATTCATTTCCATTTAAATAAGGGTTTTGAATCCCCTGATCCATCTTAGAGGGAATATGTAGCATTTCTGGAATCAGCAAGTTCTGTTTCATCACAGCCCTGCTGGACACCTGACATTAGCCCTTTTTTCAGTTTCTTTGCGTGGGCTGCAGCTGAATGTCAGCAGGGACTCCCTCAGACAGCCAGGCCTTTGCTTCTGCAGTGCATTCAGCAGAATCTATTTCCCAGAAATGCCGCCAAAACATTAACTCTTTGAGAATGGGAGAAAATGATTTCCCATAGAGACCAAATCCTATTCTACCATTTGGCATGTGATCTCTTTTGAGCTGAATGTGGTTCATCCTCTTACAAATGTTTGAAATGCTTTCGTTGTAAAGAACATGAGAGGAATCGTCATAATGCAAAAGTTTGTGATTGTGCATGCAGATTTGCTGACAGGAAAAGCACCTTTAAGTTCTGTCATTTTCTGGTAATGTACATTTGAGGGTAGGCCTTACTGAATTGTCCTTCTGAAATAAAATATATCGTAATTATTGTATCTTTTCTTTCCAGAGTAGTAGCATTGTAGTCCTAATGATCTAAAGACAAAAGTAAGGCAGTGTTTGTAGGTGCTACATCTATTTCAGATCTGGAAGGGCTTTTGTAGCTGAAAGCTTGTCTCATTTTCCCAGCTGTAAAAAATAGTTGGTTGAATAAGAGATTAGCTGTAAACTGGCGTCAATTAACAAATTACATCTGTCTCTTTTTTTTATTTTTTCTTTATCCCTGGGTTGAATCCTGAAAAATAAATACAGAAATATGTGATATGTTATAAAAAATGCAAACCTGTCCTATGTCTTTCCAAGCGCTTACTGTTTTCTACATGAAGAACAGCTTGATCACTGAGCAGATTTGCAGAAAACTGCCAAATACATGTAGATCATAAAGCTGTCATTCAGTACAGGATGCACTGGTGTTGTGGGTTAACAGTAGAAGTAATCAGGAAATTTTCAGTAGCTAAGTTTGTCAATAATATTTTTGTAAGAAATGTTTATTGAATCTGCTGATTTCAGCAAAACTTTTGTTAGGAAAAAATTTCTTCCCTGTGGAGTGGAATTTCTGATTAAAAATTAGAGAAGAGTGGGATGAGATCAACCCCTGAGCAAGAAATAGACTTGGTCAGGGATGCTCACTAGAATGTGGGAGATGATAAGGGGTCTCTTGGCTAATTCAGACAAAGAGCTTGAGCCAAGATTCATCTTCCCTTTATGACATTGGAATGTGGGAGATGTAGGTTTAAATTCCGAAGTCAGCCAATATTCAGGTGTTTGTACAAAGCAGAATCTCTCTCAGTCCCTTCTGTAAGAATATCTTGTTAGAGATCCACCCAAGGAGCCTCATTTGGGATGTATGAAGATGATGTGTAAGAGATTGAACCTTTATCTTCCAGGCTGAAGCTTTTCTAACACACCACTGAGTATTCTAGTAGGACCTCTCTTTTTCTCCCCGTGCTTTCCATCACCCCATATTCTCTTGCTCATCAATATGAGAGTCTTCAGTGTTCTCCCAGTGTAAGAGGAGAATTTTTTTTTAAGTTGTTGAGTTTTGCAGAATGTAACGATGCTTCCCGCCTCATTGTGACACATTTCTGTGACACAGTGTCATATAATTGCATGTTATGTTTTCCCTTGTTGCTGGGAAAGGGTAGGTTCTTCTCTTCCTTTTTGCTGGTTGTGGACAGGCATCTCTCGAACGTACTGAATTTTTTCTTGGTATTCCAAAAATTAAAGTAATTTCCCTGGTTAACCTACTTAAAACCTACTTAGAATTTAAATCCAGGAGATTAAGGAGAACTTAACTACAGAAGTGTTCTGTGCCTGGGTGCCTCGCCTCTGTTGTAGAACCCATAGTTCAAATTTAGGTGTTTAGACTTCTTGAATAAAGTATGGGATGAGTTATGTACCTGATTACGGTAGTTACAAAGACAGTATCTGCAGTGGGAATAGCCTAGATCAGGCAACCAAAAAACAAACGGACAAATGCGTATTGGAATCTTAAACACTATAGCTTGGTAGGTCAAGCTCTGTCTTGCAAAGATGGGTGTGGAAATCCTTTCTTTAAAAAGCATGTCACAATTTAATCCTTTCTTTCAAGATCATGCTAGTAGCAATGCTGCCTCCTTTTGATCTAAGATGTAGGGTTAGAATACAGGTCTTGGCTGTAGAGTTTCAATTAAATTCCTTTTTCTGTCCGAGTATGTTAAAATGCACATCCCCCACTTCCTTTGGAGTGGTAAGATGATAAACATTTAAGTTAATTGGAAGTATTGCTATCCAGGTCTTTCTGTTCTTATGCGTTCTACCAATTAGAATAAGAAGCTGTGCTCTCTTTAGTATTTTCTGTCAGGCCTACTGAATCTTTAAATATTTCATGCAAAAGGGAAAAGCTTCAACAGGGAGAGATGAAAAGAGCTGCCTGCAGCAAGGTTCCCAAACTCACCAGTATAGCAATAGGTACGTTGCATTATCCTGAGACTGCAACAACAGGACTGCTTTGTGAACCAAATATAAGGAACTTCTGTATCATTGGTTCTATTCATACTGTAGGTTGGAAACTCTAACCAATCTGCCAAGGTGTGGGAAATGTGAATTTGAATCCTGTTAGGTGGAGGCAAAGATTGAATCATGTTCTGCTACTTACAGATGTAAATTTTGTGAAGGCAAACTCTGTCCCTGCGTAGAGCCTGGTTAACAAACTCCCAAGTTGCCCCATGGAAGTAATACAGGCAGAGGAACATCTGGTAAGAGGTTGTGTTTGCACCTTGCCCTTTTAGGATTTACATTTGAGGTGGGCCTGAAGGGGCTTAGCTCTGTCAAGAGAAAAGTACATTGGGCATAACCAGCAAGAGACTTACTAGAGAACTGCGCTCACAAAAATATCTTTGTGATTTGCAGGTGTAGTTATAATTTGTAGTGAGGCTTAAAGACCAATTTTCATTACTTGAAAAAATAGGGAATCCTCAAGGTCTGAAATAAGAGCAATAAGCTTCAAGCAAAGTACAGGTTCAACATAATTGCTTTGACTTTAATTATGTTACCTTTATTAAGCTATTTAAGAAAAGCTTGATTGGTACTTATTCAGCAGAGTATGACATAACTAAGGTCAGTGGTATTAAAAGTATCTTTACTTGTTTATTTCTAGATTAGAAATTTCAACAGTATTTTTCAAGTTTGATTGAAAAATTGACCTGATTCTAGTCAGGTCCTAGAAATAGGATTAAGCATCAGTGGCTAGTATCACATGAACTTGGAAAATATTTTGCCTTTCTGGGATAGTCACCGATTTAAAAAGTGAAGTCTAAGAAATGGATGAGAAGCCAGTAAGACTTGCCTGCTCCTTCAGAGGCAAAAGGAAGTTTTCTTTGAAATGATATAGAAGAGGAGCTATGTTAACTGAAAAAGTACTTTATTTATGATGACAACTAATAAAGGGTATCGTTCCATTATTGTGAAAATGATAAATTTTTTTGGAAAGCACAGAAAAGAACCCATTTTGCATACATCTTGCATGTTGGAAAGGAGTGGGCGTCAAAAGCATAAAATAATTTTCTATGGCGTATTTTCCAGTTATCTTGCACATAATGAAGTTTGTTCTCAGCTGAGCAGTTCAGAGAACAGTGATTGTAATTCATAAACTCAGTGCTAACCCTTCCCCTCGCCCTACCTCTTCACTTTTCCTGGGAAACTGAATTCAAGGCAGTTGCTGACCATTTATGTCCTTACTTAACAGACTGATGGATACTAATAAATACTGTTTGTCACTGGTATTAAATTTTATTTCATATCATGTTTCTGAATCGTATAATAGATTTCGGTTCTTTGACCCAAAAGTTGCACGGGGGCTTTTCCAGCTTTGGGGGAGATAATTTCTGTGGGTCTGAGACACAGTTTTTGCCTATGTAACCTGAAATGAGATTTCGCAGCAGATCAAATGGTAAAAATGGGGGAGTTTAGTTGTGGTGATTTAGTCCATTGATGTTTATAAATAACCCAAGTTTGAGTCTGAGACAACACTGAATAGAGGAAGTAATTTCATTTAGTAGATGATGTGGTTGTTCAGAAGAAGCTCTTTTCTCGCCTGGGAGAAAGGAAATGCTGAAGTGGCAGTATGTGGAGAGGCAGGTGGAAGCATGTGGGAATTTGTTTGTTAGCTGGAGGAGCAACACACAGCTGGGCTGTGGGTAAGTAGGGCTTCTCAGATACAAATGGAATTAACTCATGTGTGGAATTGTAAAGTTGTATCTAGTGAGGTTATTGTTTAAGTTTAACAAAATTTAAGGATATTCTGTCACTACTGCTGTTGTAGTCCTACTGGCTTTATTGGTGTTGTATAGGTACAGATGAGGCAAACCTTTTCATGAGTGCAGTAGGTTTTCTCTTACAGCTTGGTCAACATACATTAATTGAACAGATGTAGTAGTTTTGATTGCCTACCTGCACGCTGGCATGTTTGTGGTAGTGGCTCAGTTTTAAGGCTTGGAGGTTGTCTGACATTTTCACTTTGACTGTGGTTTGGACAAATGACCGTAAATGAAAATTGAAATCTTTAATTAAAAAAAAAAAAAAGTGAATACTAAAAACACTTTCAAAATCCCTTGAGATACTTTTTTCTTATACTGCTAAATGCTGACTTGAAAATAAATCTGATCATCCACCAATACATAAACACAATGTACCTCTTAGAACAGAGTAATTAATTATCCCCTCACCTAACATACCTGTGCTATGTTATCACACAGATTCTATAACCTAAAGTGTAGTCTTAGATTAACAGAATTAGTAACTGCCAAGTATTGCGTTGCTGAAATAGAAGAAAAGACAATTACAGCATCTTAAATCAATCATGAGGCTACGCAGTTAAGCTGATTTCAGTTTATGCTGGTATCATAAAGGATGGTTTCATTTCCTTCTCCACCAGCTCCTTGACTGCACGTTCCCACCCCTACTTTGCACCAGGATCAGCATTGGTGTAGTCACGTCGTCAACTGGATCAGAGATCTGGCTGGAAAGATGTTTTGTTTGGTTTTGATGGGGCTGATTTTCAGCCAGGTGAAGTTTAGATCTAGTTGTCAGTGCCAGCCACCTGAGGAAGGACAGAGAGCTGGACTGTTCCTTTTAGTGGCAGCGTGGACTTAGGTGAGCTGATTGTGAAACAGCACCTTTAGTTTTGAAAAGCTCTTCTTAGGCCAGAACACAAAAGGAGTGAAAGTACTCAGTCTAAATTACTGGCCTTTTTAAAGAAAATGGGATTGGACTGCCTTTATGCATTCTATACAACCAAACTAACAGTTAACGTTTGTAAAACAGGTTAAAGGTAGGTAACTGTGCTGCAAATACTATCTTCTATTGTCTTTTCATAGAATCACAGGATGGTTGAGGTTGGAAGAGACCTCTGGAGGTCAGCTGGTCCAACCCCCCTGCTCAAGCAGGGCCACCTAGAGCTGGATACCCAGAACCATTTCCAGGCAGCTTTTTAATATCTCCAAGGAATTTTACATAAAAATTGTGATAAATATAATCTTGGAGTAATATTTAAACCCAAATCTTTTTACATCTCCTTTTTACACAAATATTTGAGTGAAATGAAGTACTGGGATTTATGTCAAACATATTAATTTGGCACCATCTTTACATTATAGACCTTAACTGTGTCTCCTGCATCAAGCCTGATAATAGATTATAACTAATACTAACTAACTAGTACTTTAGTCCTAGTGAATACTGGAAGTAGCTGTATTGCAGACACTGATTTTTGTAATATAAAGGTAGATCCCAGGGATCAGTCCATTTGACTTGTTCACATTCAGACTAAATTGTAAGCATGTCTGCCACTCTTAAGGGAGTAGAGATGTATCACTTGGTGCATATCTCATCCCTGGTAATCAGATCTTTGTTCAGTGTGTTATTACTTCTTCATTATTGTCTTAATACTTCTGTCTTGCAGAGAAAACAACAAATGTTTATCTAAATATGAAGCGAAGACTTTTTTCTAGGCAAACTGTTCTTCTCTTATATTATCCCACTATATTAACCCACTGTATTCACAGTCATTGAGACAGGATTTATTGTCTTGCACAACCAGAAATTAGTTTGATCAATGATCAAAGATCACTTGATTGACTTCACATTCCTCTTTGTAAGGTGGTAATTTCTGTTCTGTACTAAAATCCTCATGCATAAAATTGTATGATGTGACCCTTCTCCCCAGTCAGCATATATCCAGTTTTCTATAGTTGTAGTTCTTCCTGACATGCCGAAGTTTCTTCTGTAAGTCAACTGGGAAATCTGTGTTACGTGTAGTGTTAGTACTGAAGACCTTGGGAGCCTTCATGGCTGATTACATTTTATTAGACGGTATGTAAATTCTGATAGTCATGTGTCCCTCTGCTTTGTCAAGATAGTAATTCTAGTCTAGGACTTGTTATGCAGAATTCTTCTATAGGGTAGGCATGCATTTGGAAAAAAAAATATTTTAAGCTCTGAGCTTACTGACAAATGCCTACTGACAGTTTCCCATTTGAAATAGTGACTCACTCAAGTTCGTGGAAGTGAGAGAGTCACCTGAGTAAGAGGTTTCTAGTGTTAAGCAACCTCTACCAGGCATAGAAGGAGAGACTTGAAATTTCTGTAGTATAATCCAGTTCCACCTCAATTCTGCTTTCAAAAAACAGTGTTGGTCTGTCAGTGTTGCGGTTTCCTCTTGGTTGGTAGTTCAGGAGGACTGACGTGGCTCATACTGTTCTCTTTATTTCTCCAGTGGAGGGAATCCTCTGATTTTATTTATTTATTCTTTTAGCATATGCAGATGACTATCCAGGCTCTCCAAGATGAGCTTCGGATCCAGCGGGACCTGAACCAGCTGTTCCAGCAAGACAGCAGCACTAGAACCAGTGAGCCCTTTGTGGCAGAGCTGACAGAGGAAAACTTCCAACGACTTCATGCAGAGCACGAACGCCAGGCCAAGGAACTCTTCCTGCTACGTAAAACCTTAGAAGAGATGGAACTGCGTATTGAGACGCAGAAACAGACCTTAAATGCACGTGATGAGTCCATCAAAAAGCTGCTGGAGATGCTGCAGAGTAAAGGTCTGTCAGCAAAAGCCACTGAGGAGGATCATGAGCGAACAAGACGGTTGGCTGAGGCAGAGATGCATGTGCACCACTTGGAGAGCCTTCTCGAACAGAAGGAAAAAGAAAACAACATGCTGAGAGAGGTAAGTGACCAAGTTCTGGGTTCATCTCCAGTCTTAAGCTCTTCTCTGTCTCCTCTCCATTTCACAGCTCTAAGGAAAGAATCTTCTGTCCTCTCTATAAGCTGTTTTTTGCATTGCAGACTTGACAGAATTTGTCCCTGTTTAAAACTTCTTATGGCTTCCTTGCGTGTGCTTTCTGGGGTTTTGTGCTTTAGGCCCCACTTTCCCCGTAGTCTCCATATGAAGCTCTGGAGGTGAATTGTCACACAGACTCTCAAATTCATTCTTCCGTTCTATTTCAGTTTGAGAGAAAGTAGCTACCTGTATTTAGGAGAGAGCTGAGAGAAATCTTTGCAGGAGTAATGGATGATTGCTCTACGGTTTCCATGGAAACAGTCGTCTTGCTGTGAAGGGTATTTGATAAAACTATTAGCTGCCCTGGATGCACAGCCAAAAAAAAGATTACTTAAAGGGACACTGCCGCACACATAGTAACCCCTTCCACCCATCCCTCTGAAAACAGAAAAGAAAAACCATTGTTATATCTGTATTGCACCTTAGAGGAGTGCAATGGCAGGCATTCTTCACTATTAATCATCCTAAACTAATTATAATAAAATATAGGCTACATATAAGTATCTTAGAAAAATAAAGGAAAATGAGTTGTGTAGCCAGTGTAATTAAATTTCTTGACATTGTTAAATGCATGTTCCTCTTGTGAACCAGCCTCCTAAAGTATTCTAATATTAACTTCTAAAAGTCTAGTAATTCAGCGTGTGTTGTGTACATACACAGGTACGTATGTATATGCATGTATTCACTAATGATAAGATTTTCTTAAAGATTATTTTACATACATCTGTAGATTGAAGCATGAATTGATAGCTATACATGTATGTGTCGTGTGTGTGAATCTAATGACCTGTTTTGGGCATTGCATGTCTACTTTGTGGTTCAGCATTTTTTTGAAAGCCTGACGCATACACAAGTTTTAAGCCCCCTCTCTAAGATGCCAGGGAAGCAAGGTCTGGCACAGAGGTTTTTGAGATGAGTTTTTGCAGCAAATAAATACTTCTTAATACCTCTTATTCATATGTTTTCCATGGCCTGACCCATGGTGCTTGTGCTCTTGCAAGCATTTATATAAGAAAGCGAGAGCCCATTGCATTTCTGAGCCAGATTTAGGCCAGATTTGTTTTTTTAGAGCAGTAATCTCTTGAGTGTCTGGAGTGAAGATAATATGATTCCAGAGTTTCTACACTACAGTTTTTCCTTTATTTAGCAACCAATGATAATTCTGTTCCAATTCTTGTATCTATTTCAGGAAGAGCCCCAAATGGCTTCCATTTGTTTCTGCTTTAAGTACAGCAACGTAAATGAAAAGCTGGCAGGAGCTGTGTAATTTTTTAGGAATGCGGTTACTTTTGTTTCTGCTACTGATGAGTAGATGTTGAGAGATAAGAATTCTTGCTTCATTCACACATATCTGGAAATCATCAACCATTTACATCCTAGCCTTTATGGTAAAAGATTTCCTGGAGAAGGTAGAGATTGAGTTACTGACTTTGAAAGTGCAAATGCTGTTTATCTAACATTTTAAAATTAATTACTTTTTGCTGCTCACCCAGCTCTAATGCATTGAGAAGGTTAAGCTGGGTATACTGTAATTTGTAGCTCAAGCCATTTATGTGGTGTGGGATCCAGCATTGAAGCTGAGCACCCTGGTAGCCTTGGAAACATGGTGCCGTGTGCAGAGATGGCAAATTATCTCCTTATGGAGCTGGGTCACATCAGGAAGGGTTTTGTTAGTACCTGTGTGTTGTCCTTGAGCTCTGGGCTAGACTGAGCTAACTGAACTCAGGCTTGTCTGCATGAAGCTCAGGTCTCGTGCTTGGGGCTCCAGGAGGCTGGAGAAAATCAGGGTATGTTGCTGAACTGTAGCTGACTGCATCTGACTTCCTGAGCACCAAGTTGCTCTGCTCTGCAGGATCTGGTTCAGAGTTGCTGTCACTGTTCCACACTTGGAAGCTGTCTCTGTGCAGAACCTCTTAGGTGTGTCTGCGTCACCCTCTTCAGCTAATCTATTGTGTGTTTATCTGTATATCCATAGTTTTAGGTTATTTTAACCCTTTGCTACCCCAGATACTAACTATAGAATTTTTGAGCTGCCTTGAAGAAATCAATCTACTTTCTCGATGGTTCTATATCTAGCATTCCCAGTATCTGGAAAGGCACGCTAAACTCTTCTTTAAATACTGCTGTTAAAGGAAGCATTAGTATCTCAAAGGGATTTGCATGTACTTGGGAGCTCAGCATTTACACTTCATGTTCTAACACGCTAGGAAAGCTGAGAAAAACTTTAATAGCAGTTTTGACCATCTTAGCTAAAGCGAGTTCTGAGATGTCAGAATCTGCTAGTATCTGGTATCCCTCCATTTTTCAACTTTGAAACCTACATGTAATTTGAAGCGTGATGTTGAGACTCAAGGTCATCAGATGGTTTCTTAGACAATGCTGGTGCAGTGGCCAGCAGTCTGACCTTGAAAATGTGAATTCATCGATTTATTCAGCTATTGCTATTACTGTGATTGTACTACAGATTGCACTAATTTCCTAAGGAAAGGAGATTCTTAGAGAGCCTAGACTTGTGGTTCTGATAAGATCATAACCAAGGAATAGCTGTACTGCTTCAGGCCAACGATACCTTTAGTCCAGCATTCTGTCTTGCATAATGGCCATATGCAGACACCCAGGAAAGGGTAAGAACAAGGCAAACATGATACTTCTCTGTAATGCTGTCCCATCTTCCCAACTATTTACAGATGAGGGTTTTCTTGAACTTTTTGGGACTTGTCAGTTTAGTATCCTCCATGGATCTGCCATCTGAATACATGGTCAGTGTCGTCTTCAGCCCGTGTAAACTTTTGCAGCTGTAGCATCATTTGGTAAGTGGTTCTACAGGCCTATTCTCAGTCGCAGGAAGTACCTGCCTCATTTCCTTTGAGAAATGGTCAGGTCTGAACCTGTCTCCCAGTAGCTTCATTGACAGCCTCTTGCTCTTGCACTGGAAGACACAGTGAACGGGTGATCATTACCGAGACTCTGTTCCACTCCCAATTTTAGATTTGTCACATCCCTTCCAAGTTCTCTCTTTTTCCGGGCTGAAAAGTCCAATGCTACTTAATTGTTCCTCATATAGAAGATATTGCATATCTTTGATCATCTCCCAGAGCACTGTGTCAGTCTCCTATATCCAGGTTATGAAATGGATTCTCCTGCAGATAGTGAGAGGTATCTCCATAAGCAATTTGACTCTCTTGGGCTTTTCCCAAATGTCCTGAATTCGGGGAACTCGGGCAATCTTTCCATACAAGTCCATAGGAAAGATCCTGTGTCCAGCATAGGATGTATTTGGCAACTCACTGACACAGAGGACAGTCTCTCATTAATACAAAATAATGAAAAATTAAATGTCTCATTGAACATCTGAACACAGACATGGATCTGGATGCCCTGACTTCAGCAGATGACAGTGTGGCTGCATCACATTCCTTTGCCCTAGAAAACAAGCTTAAGCTTCATAGCTTATAAAAAGAGGGCTGCTATTTTGAATACCCATTCTTAAGTCTAAGTGAAAATTATTTATATTATTGTTGGTATTCTAGACTTAACTTTCAGAAACAAAATTATTTTCATACCAGCAAGAAATACTTGATGAAATCCAGCAGCTGGAATGCAGCTTCCAGAATAGCTCCCAAGTTACAATAACTGCCACCTCATTGTTCCAGACTCACCTGTTGCAGAATTATCAGTGATGGCAGTGACAGTACATAGCTCTAAAGATATTGAAGCTTGCTGTGCTCTTTTTGACAACCTCCCTGCTCCCCCCCACCCAAAATGCTAGATGCACTGAGTAGAAATATGTTTTTCTCAGCTACACAGAGTAGTAAATACACCAAATATCAGTGCAACTTATGGCAGAATATGATGTGATTGTATCCACGTATGGTGTTCTAGACACTTAGAGTACCTTGGGCAAACTATGATTCCTAAGGACGGTCCAACATCATTACACCAATTTGATTAAACCTTTCTCTTTTGAATTGTTCATTACTCTCTGTCTTTAGGAATATCTATCTGAAGAAAGAACTGAAACCATACACTTCTAGTGTCACAGTCAACAAAGAGGTATCTTCTTGAGAGTTTTTGGAGAAAAAAGTTTAGGCCAAATTTCTCATCTGCCTAGAAGAAAGGATGAAAACAAAACTATCTGTATTGGTTCTACCCAGGGGGAACAAAAAGAAGCTGCTTATTTTGTGTTATTGTCAGATATTTGCCAAACGACTTTGGCAATGTTGTCCCATTTTCTTACTGCCTTGCAAGGGAGATCAGCACGGACTTCACAACAATAGTTAATCTGATGTCCTGTTTGTCTCTGGGTTGCTACTGGACATACATACTCTGCAAGCCAAATACATCTTTGTTCACAGCAGTGCTATGGCATATACTAATTGGAGTCTCCAGGATATACTGACATATCACTGCATTTCTCCTGCTCAGGTAGAGATATCCTTTGATGTCTCAAATCGTAAGAACTAAGGAGGATGTATGAGGGGAAGTTCCCAAATGTATTCTCTTCCTTTCATTGGCCAGTGTGCTTATTGGTATCTACCCGATACACCTATGAAGCCATCAATCCCATCATGCCTTGTATAACATATATTCAGAGTCCTGATAATATACATGGCCCTAACCATTGGCTTTTCCTGAAAAGATGCAGTAGAAGTCAGGCACCGTGCTAGTTCTTCTTCCTTCATAACAGTTTTACCACATATTTATAATGAAGGATATGCAAGTCCTGCAAGTGACTTGTGACGGGCTGTATGTGGCTGTTGTCAGTACCTTCAGCAAGAGGTCAAAAACAAGTCTCCCTTTAAGTTAAACTGTGATCTTGTGGCTATAGCATTCTCCTGGGAAAAGGGAGTGGTTGGCTCAAACTTTGAGGCTAAGCAGGTATTGAAGGTGGGGTGAGGTGTTCATTGAAATATCAGTGTAATAGAATGGCAGCATAGTTCATCATAAAGAATGAAACAGCCATTTGATTTCATAGACAAAAATTAGGCAGTTGCTCCCTGAACTGTGAATCCAGGTCTGGGACAGATGGCCAACTACAGCCTTTTATTCGGAAACAGGAAGAAGGTTCTTTATCTAGAAGGTTTTTTCAGGAATCAGTTCTAGGTTCAAGGTTTGCATGTTACAGTTGTGTGGAACAGGAAAGAACCAACAGTAGCTTTGCACTTTATGCCACAAAAACTCTGTTTGGTAGTAAATTACAGTTTTGATTTTTTTTTATTTTTTTTTTTAATAATTGGACCCATTCAAACAAGATGGATTTTTAATACAAATGAGTGCAAGACTGAAATAAGGAGTTGGGGATGTAGTGCTTAACAAATAAAGGGTGGTTTTGTATGTAAAGCAGTCACTGAAATGGGTCATTCATAAGGGCACTCATTTACAATGAACTTAAGGAAAGAAGCTATGGCAGAAAAAGCTATTATTTCTTTTCATCTTCAGTGTTTGTTGAAATGGCAACCCCACAAAGTCTTGTTTGTGAACTGTATTACAGTTATCTAGTATGGCCTTACTACAACAACTGATCCCTGTTTGTAGCTATTTTGAATCGAACAGTGCTCACTTTATTCTCGGAAGTAACACTAAATTTCTGTGGGCACTCTTTATTATGTCTCCACTTAGGGTAGATGTCAGAGCAGCGAGCAGGCGCACTAGGCTATAACATACGTATACCTGACTTACCTTTACCTTGATAACTGTGATGGCCAAACAGCAGCAGCAAGGAGCTCAGTGAGAAAGGATGGATGTGCTGTCTAAACATACCGTCGGAGCACTGCTGAACAGGTCCCAGTGAAGAGAAAGGTTGTTTGCCTTATCTGACCAGATTTTAATTAACTGTGACAAGTTTTGCGAAGAAATTCTTTTTCCGTGTGTGTGTTAAAATTCTTACCCTTTTCTGCTCCAGGCTCAGAGAATGATTTAGAAATTTTAATTGGAGCAATTAGAGTTATCTCAAAGACACTTTTGTCCTGTTCCAAGGTTTTGCAACATAAATAAGACTCACTTTTAGAGAGAATTTTTGGTTTGCTGGAGTAGATAGATTCAGTAACTGGAACTCTTACTACCACCGTACTAGGGGACATCTTTCTGATGAATTAAAAAAAATTAAGTTTCTGCTTGTTCTGTTGCTGCTGCATTCTTTTGACCTTTTAGAAGAGGATAGCAGGGAGAAGTGATTTAAATCAAGATAATTTAAATAGTTACATCTTTATTAGAATCACTTGATTGGTCTAGAAGTAGTTTTAAAACATATAGAGCATTTGTAGATCAAAATTTGAGAAAATGGGCTATTGCAACTTGAGAGCATGCATAATTTATTCTTTATACATTTTGCTTTTTTAAATACCATTGTAGTTTGGAATGTCTTATAAGTCACTTTATAAAAGAATGGCAGGTAAAAATGTTCAAACACATATAAAATTATTTTTATCTTTCCTCAGTTTGGAGGTTGGTAGCTTGGTAGTCCTTAGAAAGTTGAAAGATCAGGGTGAAAAATAACATATGTGTTTCATGTCTTTCCAGACTACAAAGAAATCATAAACACCTTCTGATTCTTGTATAGCAAATTTCTGATTTTTATAAAATAATTTAATAATATGTGGGAATTAAGTGAATGGAAAAAAGCAGAACTGCAGTCATCTGTCAGGGTGTTTTCTCTGTACTATAGTTACGATCTCATCAAAGTGAAATAATCCATAAAATTTCAGTGGGTTTATTCATATGCTTTTTCTAGCGTTGGGGGCTAAAATTAGAGATTTAATTTTTTTTAACTTATTCCAAACAATTTTTTTCTATATGAATGAGCTACTTAGTCTTCAAAGAGATTTTTTTTTTCTTTATTCACACAAGGCAAAATTTCTAACTATTTCATTTTAGCACCTCCATCCCCTTTAGGTGGGATTTTTAAAACTATGTGAAACTATTTAGAAATGTATAAATCTGGCTGGGGATTAGAGGTTTAAAATACATAAACTTTAATGTCTTTTGATGTTTTGTTATATTAGAAGAATTTCTTTGTCAATATATATTACATGATTTGCTTTGTTTACAAATTACAGTTTAGGTATACTTTCCTTGGAGATGTTAATATTATCCTGCACTTTTCTTCGGTAGAGATGAAATTTGTGGAATTTTGTTTCTGCAAGTGTGAAACTTTGCAGTAGAAGGAAAAAAAATTGAAATTACCATTAAAAAGCTGGAAGGTAATTTAAGTAGAAAATATATGCTTTTGCACCTTAAGTAAGAGGGAAGAAAGGAAAAATGAAGAACTAATAGCACATGTAAATAAAGTTCTACATGATTAAGATTTTAATATTTAGTTGACTTTTCTTTAGCTTTTGAATTCACACTTCTGCAGTCAGATTTCAACACAATGATTTGCTACTTAAAAGTAATAGGATGGTTTGAATTGGTCTCTCATCTTTATCTTGCTTTTACTCTAGTGCTGAAGTTTTTTGAGGGATTTTGCTTTTGTTTCTTGCTGATTGGAATATTGAGATGAACTGGAAGTTGTGTTTTAATTTTCACTTTAGATGATGCCTTTGTTAACAAACTTAAGTGTCCTAGTTTCTCTAGCTAGGGGTAACTGAGCTTCAAAGCAACTGGCACCCTCCATTATCGATGTGTGTGCAATTTTCAGCACATCTATCAAAGTTACGCTCTTTATTAATACGATCAATTTATTTTTCAGGGAATTATGTTGATTGTGTTTGCAAATGCAGGAAATGACAAATGGAAAAATACAGAAATAATTTCGGAAGGAACTGCCATGATTATTGGTTCCAAACTTGTATAACTATATCTTTTTAGTAGCAAAACTCTGATAGTAATGAGATAAATTATACAGGACTCTTATTATACATTCTTTTTTCAGTTCCGTTTTATGTGTTGCTGAAATAGAAGTTAAAATTACTGGTATCAAGCACTTTCTGAAAAATACTCATAAAAATTCTGAAACTAAACAATTGTAATACTACCCAGTCACCTTCTGCTCCCAGTTAGTAAAGATACTTATATAAATGAGTCATGCAGGTTGAGGGGCTCTCCCAGAGGTCATTTCATACAACCTCCTGCTCAAATTGGCAATTTCAAGTGATGGGGATTCCACAGTCTCTCTGAGCATCTGGTCCAGTGTTTGGTTGCTCTCCTGGTAAAATATTTTCTGTATTAACAAGTCAGAATTTTCTGTACTGCAACTTTTGCCTGTTGCCTATCATCCTTCCACTGTGCACTTCTGAAAAGACTTTTGTCTCTGTCATCTCTCCAGCTTCCAATTAGATAGTTCAAGAGAGCATCAAGGTTCCCCCCAAGCCTTCTTTTCTTTTCAGCTGAACAAACGCAGTTCTCTCATCCTCTCCTCTTACATCGTATGTTCCAGCCCCAACCATCTTGGTGGCTGTCTGTTGGATTCTCTTCAGCTTTTCAAAGTCTTCTTTGTACAGGGGAGCCCAAAATTGGGCACGGTACTCTAGCAGTGGTCTCGCAAGAGCTGCATAGAGAGAAATAACTGCTTCCCGTCTCCTGGTAGTATGCTCTTGCTAATACAGCCCAAGATGCAGTTGGGTTTTTTTTTTTGGCGGGTTTTTTTGGCTTTTTTTTTTTTTACAGCAAGGGCACACTGCTTAATCCCAATTCATGTCTTCCCTGAATTTCATATAATCTGCAAACTTGCTGAGAGTGCCATCTATTCCATCATTCAGATCATTAATAAAGGCACTGAACAGTATCGGCCACAGTATCAGCCTCTGAGGGTTGTCAATAGTAAGCAGCTACCCATTGGACTTCATACTGCTGATCACCAGGCTTTGAGCCTGACAGTCCAACTAATTTTCCACCCACCTTGTTAACCACTTATCCAGTCTGTATCTCACCAATTTGGCTACAGGGATGTTTGGAGGCCACGTTGAAGGTCTTAAGTCAAGACATGCAACACCCACTGTTCACCACTTATCCACACAGTCAGTTACTTCATTATAGAAGAAAATTAGGTTAGTCAGGTACGATTTGACCTTCTACACAATTATAGATCTATTTGATCTTATAGATCTATTAAATAATTTCTGAAATTAACAATGATAGTTAATACTGAACTGATGGCTGCTCCTGAAATTTTGGGTTCTAACGTTTGCATTTCGTTGTAATTAATTGGAACAAGGTTGCTAAAATCTTTCAAAGATTTAGACATGAAAGATTGACAGAAAAGCCATCTGGGAAACTAAACTTTAAGTACAAAAGATATATTTTGTACATATATTTTTCTACTTAAATTAGCTTCCAACTTGTTAATGGTATTTTCAATTTTTTTTTCTTCTACTGCAAAGTTTCACACTTGTGGAAACAAAATTCCACAAATTTCATCTCTACTGAACTAAGTGCAAAAGGTATAACACTGCCTGAGTTACGTTAGGCCTGTACTACATGTTGGAGAATAAAACCAAATATTTTTTGGTTAACTAAAACTATCCAGTCCACTGAATGATGCAAAGATCCTGCACAGAACATCATATTTGATCATATAAAGACATGGGTAGACCAGCTAAGATTAAAAAAAGTTAGAATTACAGCTGTGTTTTTAATTGCACATATTTTTTTGTCAACTTTTTTTAAAAAATTCATGTATGAAAGAGCATATTTTTCTTATTCTCTGTGTGATATGTGCTGCCTGATTATGTAGGTTCTGCAGGAAATGGAAGGCATGTCCTTTTTTGCTTTGGAAAGTGGTTATCTTGTGGTGCTACTGAGAGAGAAAGTTGCTGTATTTTTAAGCATACAGCCTACTCCACTATAAAAATGTCATTGCTTAAAAGTGCACCTCCACATTTCTTCCAAATCCCATGCAAAATCAGAGGCAGGAGTAACTGAGGGAATAACAATGAATGATGTGGCCTGGTTATGAAGGAAGAAAAGGTTCTGATTAAATTCCTCACTTCATTATTATGCACATGTGTATAATTTATTAATATTTTTAAGAAATAGTGCTGATACTGCTCAGTATTGAGGACTCCTTCAATTCTAAAGTATATTCTCTAACTTTCAATTATTTTGCCATTTCTTGGTCAAGGAAAAAACACAGAATTTGTCATTCTTTATGGTGCATTAAAATCACTTTATCACAGCTATTCTTTACGTATTCAGTGTTCTCAATACGTTTGATCAGCTGTTCTGTGTAATTATACTGACCAGAATATTACAGTATTGTTTCTCATAGGGGTACTGGGCTACCTTGCAGACCGACTTGGCAGATGTAATATGATGTACACCTTTAGTTTATATCTTTTTTTGAAGTAGATTTTTTTTTTTAAGAGGAAGATAGCTATTCTTAATTAAAAATTGGTAGTGATGAAGTACTAACCCCAACTCTGGTTAAGGTGCCTGCACTGTTTAAAACTTAAGACTATTTCTAGCCTTCAGTTTCTAGTTATTGAATCTTAATGTTTTTTGGAAAGAACAACCCCTTTTGAATTATTGTTGCCTGTGAAGGTACTTTAAAGTTGTGATCAATTTGCACCATAGTTTTTGTTTTGATTTTTCTTTTCTAAAGACAAATTACGCTCCTGCAGTCATTCTTTGAATTCTCTGCAATATATCAATATTGGGTTTAAATTGTAGACACACAAAGTGGACATGGTATACCTGTAGCGGTAACAGTAGTGCCATACAGGTAATAAAGTGTCCCTCCGCCTAAAGCTTTTCTTGTTTATGTCAAAGAATTGTAGAAACTCTACTAGCTTGTAATAATAGGGTATTAAACATAAAACTTGAAACAGAAATTGGATGATAGAGTATTCTTCAATATTCTTGGCAATGTTGTGGTGATTATCTGGTGGCTAGGAGTTCCCACTGGCTAAACTGAAAAAGAAATACAGTGCATATTTTTAATAGTAATAATAATTAACAGTGAAAAGCGTGCATGTTGCACATAACTTGGGAACAAGCAGCTTTTTTCCCCTTTTTGTTATCTTTTTTGAAATAAAGGAATCATTGAACATATAAAAACATTAAAAACATAAAACATATACGAACCACCTCTTGTTATTATAATTTAAGTTGCATTCACAGGTAAGAAGATGCTGAAGTTTACTAATCTGTTATGGAGCAATAAATATCAGTTACACGTGAAAGTTCTTCATGTGTGAAAGTAGAACAAAGGAATAATGCTTTATTACTTTATCAGAATGGGTAACTTGCAAGGAATGAAGGATTAGTTTTGTATTTTTCTGATCCTGATATGTGTGTGGCCCCATGCTTTTAATTATTGTGCAAAGTCCTGTTTTGAAGATGAAAATTAGTATTTTCATTCATCTATGTGGTGTGTGTCCACGATAGAATCTGAATACATCAGAGATATGATATATTAGTAATTCTCCATTCTGCCACTGAAAGATAAATACGTAACCTGCATTTCACAATTAAGAAGGATACCTATGCACCGCCTTCCTTCAGCAGCCACGCTTAAATCTGTATTCTAGGGAGGTTCAGTCTGCCTGTAGCCCTGTTTTCAGGCAATTTAGAATCGTAGGCATGTTGCCAAAATTAAGTCCTTACTATGCAGTCAAGAGGTGGGAGGTGTTGTTTTTCAGCAGGTTATGTCATCCAAATCACAGTGGAGTTACTTAAGACGATAGATGTAGGACATTTCCTTTGCTGAAGTGCAAAGCATCACTTCAGACAGTGGAGATACAGGCATTTCTAAAGAAAAATCTTGGAAGAATTTTCTATTTGAGAAAACGCTGTGCAATGTAAAAAGCAGACACTGCTGTGTCAGCATCCCTTTAGTGACATGCTGTTCTCCTACTGTGTATTCCATCTATTCCATTTCCATAGTAGTAGTTGCTTTTATGTTCTCAGGTCAGAGACCATGTCTCTGCACAAGTGGAAATTACCTAGTATGTAATTGCACTACTAAAATAAAAATAATACATTGTTCAAAATAAACTTTTGGAATAGTATTTTTTGACCTCCTTATCTTTTTTCTTCTCAGTTTCTAAAAGTTCACAAGAACTTGTTTTAATTTCTTTTCTATTATCAAGCTGTTTCATTTTATTCTACAGTAACAGTCCTTGGCTGGTTGCACAAATGATGTGACAGGAATAGCTAGATATATAATTTCTGCATTTAGTGAAAGCTTATGCAATTCAGAATAGGATACTTTTCACTCTTGGGTCTTTCTTCACCTTATTAAGCTTGAAGAATCATCTTCAGAATTATCCCTTTTTCCCATACATGAGTTTTGAAGTTAGGAAAAGCAACTGGTTTTAAATTCTGAAATTTGGGGGATTCAAACCCTCTTTTCTTCCCATCCCATATAATATTTTTTTAAGTGGACATGAATTTGAGCATGCTGCCAAGATGTGACTGGGGTGTGTCTCATAGCCAAGCAGAGATTAGAGTAATTTGGTATTACAGCAATGTAGGACGTGTGCTACAATGAGCGTTCTCAAATACCACCTCACTTCACGTGCCACATGTGAATTTACAAAAAGGACAGTGTGTGTCTTAACCTCTCGGTTCCTGTCAGCGTGGGAATAGCAGGAAAAGACTTGAGAATTCTGAGAAGAGACTGGAGGATGTGGGGCATGTATGAGCCTCTCCAGAGGGATAGTCAGAATCGTAGAATCATAGAATAGTTTGGGTTGGAGGGACCCTCTAAAGGTTGTCTAGTCCACCCCCCCTGCCGTGGGCAGGGACATCTTCAACTAGATCAGGTTGCTCAGAGCCCCCTCCAACCTGACCTTGAAGGTTTCCAGGGATGGGGCATCCATCACCTCTCTGGGCAACCTGTTCCATTGTTTCACCACCCTCAGTGTAAAAAATTTCTTCCTTATATCTAGTCTAAATCTGCCCCCCTTTAGTTTAAAGCCATTCCTCCTTGTCCTGTCACAACAGGCCCTGCTAAAAAGTTTGCCACTGTCTTTTTTATAAGCCCCCTTTAAGTACTGATAGGCTGCAATAAGGTCTCCCCAAAGCCTTCTCTTCTCCAGGCTGAACAACCCCAACTCTCTCAGCCCTTCTTCATAGGAGAGGTGTTCCATCCCCCTGAGCATTTTTGTGGCCCTCTTCTGGACCCGCTCCAACAGGTCCATGTCTTTCTTATGCTGAGGGCTCCAGAGCTGGATGCAGTACTCCAGGTGGGGTCTCACCAAAGCAGAGTAGAGGAGTCATGTTTCTTTCTTAGTCAGATTTTTGTGTACTTGTACAAGCAGTGCTGTTCACTTCAGCCAAATAGATACAGGCCTGCTATTCCAGAGCAGTAAAGTATCTGGATGCCTCTCCAGCAATATGCTGCTTGGTGAATGCATGAATGGACTGCCCAGTGTCCACTTTTCAAACTTCAGATATGGATATTTTTCAGGAGGAAGCCACTCCTATCACTTGAGTTGTACAAAAGCATTCTTTGAAATTTTCTGAAGGGTCCAGTCTAGCTACAGAGTCATACATGCTAAGATCTTGAAAAGGTGTCTGTAACAATATTGTGCTGGTGGCAAGACAGAAACTCGCTCTATCCAGAGCTCATGAGAAGGACTGACAGCCACAATATCTTGGAATTATGGTGCAATTCTTGAATCAACACATTAAAGCCTGCTGAGATGGAAACAGGGAAGTATATACTACAGCTACCTTAAGGCAGGCAGCTGAGATCATACCCTATGGAGGAAGACCAAGGACACTGAAGAAGAGTCATGTTTTTCATGACAGGTACTGGTAAGAGCACTGAGAAACATGTGGAGAGTGTTGGATCTGCTCCCCGTCATATTTCTAAATGCTCAGGCTGGTCTTGAGTGTTAGAAGCTCATCATAGCTTCCTTTTATTAAGGCAACATGTAGCACTATGATTTTTGTCTCTGATCCCTGATTGAGGGTAGTAAGATGAGCTCCGAGTTTCTTATGGGCAGAGTATGTGGCAGATTGTCCTATGCTTAGTTGAAATGACATTTTTAAAGCAAATTCAACCTCATGATGAGCTTCTTTTCTAACATTATGTATAGCAGCATAACCAAATGAATCTCTAAAATATTGCCTCTGAAGAGGTGGCAACTGGCATGGTAAGTAGTGGAGACAGACTGGAAAAGTAGTTTCATTGATGTGTCTCAAGAAAAACGCTGAGGATGGAGTAGGTAATAAAAGTGACACGAGGATGTTGGTCCAGCTTGTACTGATGATATCTGTATGCTGACAGCTTCTTCTTTCTTCTGTGTGTGGGCGTAGGAAACAGTAGAAAAAAGTTCAGTTGTTGGCCTGACTACTGTCTGCTTCGAAAAAGCTTACAGCTCTGCTAAGGAGATGATCCTAGGGAGAATGCCTGCAGTCTTCAGATGGCCCTATGATCAACCCCCTGGAATGAGCATCTTGGTGTGGTGTGTTCCCCTCCTTAGATTTAACATCAGCATATTCAAGATAAAGTGGCTGCCTCATTGATTTAAACCTGTTGAATACGTAGAAGCCATATCTGTTGAACTGTAGACAAAAAGAAGCATGCTCCTAACCCTGTAGGCAGATGGAAAATTGAAGGGTGCTAGAGACCAACTGTGGAAGGCTGGTGATGAGAAATTACTGATTATGCTGTGCTTCAGACGTCAGTTGAGAATAGCAGAGCGGAATGCACGCTGCCCTTTCTTTGGGCATGTACATTACGGGCAGATAGAGGACATCTTGGGCCAAAAGAAAAGTCTGGCTAGACTGTTTAGATTTGAGTAAATCCATTATGTGAATGCAGGTACAGGTAAGAAGAAGAACAATAACAGTATTGCTCCACTCCGGTCTATACGGTGTCAGTGATACATGACCAGAGGCTTTCAAGTTATCTGTTGACTATGGGAGAAACAAATATATTTAGTGGGGTTTTCTGGTTTATTTTTTCCGGAGGTATTTTTTTCAGAAAATACCACCCTACTCTGCGAACATACTTGTGAAAATAGCTTCTCGGGAAATACACAAGTACAGTATTTAAAGACAGACAGACCTTCTACTGGATTTTCTTGTTATAACCATTCACAGGCATCAACTTACGCAAATGGCCTCGTGCCAAACTTATGCAAAATTCTTCTTGTGGCCCTTGTCATATCACTACACATTTCTATCTTGCTCACTTCACAGATATGTAAGAACATTTAACAATCTTACAAGATAAGTAGTGTTTTCAGTATTTTGAAAAGCACTGTACAACTCTACCTTTCTCATTCAAATAATTAATCATGTGGAGCAAGGTGCATGTATGACTACCATACAAAGTGTTCTCTTCACCATGTCTATTGAAAATACCAGTTTGTGGATGGCTTTTTGGATTTGTCTTCTAGGTGTTTGACGGGAGTGGGTGGCTAAACTGTGTGTGGACCTATACAATTTGTTGTTAGGTTAACTGATATCACAGTTCATACTCTATGGGCACCAAAGTATTTTTATGTCATATAATATTAACATTCTAACAGTATTCACATTCCTATATTTAACATTAGTGTGTAGTGTAAGGACAATACTATTTTAAGACAAATAATGAAAAAGTGGACTAGATACTATATTGTTTCTCCTGTATTCCCACTTGTTGCTTTGAAACCCCTAACTACTTTATACGGTAGAACAAGTTGTTTCCATTTTCTATCATTTTATTCCTTAGCAAGCAGTCTGAAGCATGCTAGTTCTGTGAATTCACATCAACGGAAATATCATATAGACTTTTGTGTCCTCTTGTCTGCGTACTCTGAGCTTCTACAGCAGTGTGCTATCCAGTCATGTACTTTCAGCTACATTCAAGGCTCCGTGGAGAAAGATCATGCGTGATTAAATGTTGCTACTCTGGGGTAAAAAAGTTGGGAAAAGAGTTATCAACACAACTGCACCCTATAGCTTCTTGAAACAGAAACCACAGTTGTTACTGTTTTCAGTAAGCATCTAGTCAAATAAATTATGTGTATGTCTTCCTTGAGAAACTAGTAATAGTTTAGATTAGTTTAACAGGCAGATGATAGGGGTTTTTAATAGACTCAGCTGTCACTTCAACAGTTTATTTTGAGTAAGTAGGTAGTCAAAGATGTGTGCCTTTTTAACTGAGGCTGTGATTCCGTTGAATGAACTTTCGCCTATCCTTTCTTTTGATATGGGAAATGATAAAACAAAATGTATGAACTGATAACATCAGAAAGCAGTATTTAATTTTGCTATGTATTAGAAAGAGAAACTTCTAGTATTTTGTTTGTATTTGGTAAGTGGGACAAAATGCCATTAGGCTACTAACTCTTGCTTTCTTTTCTGCTGGTACAGGAGATCCATCGTCGATTTGAAAATGCTCCTGACACAGCCAAGACAAAGGCTCTGCAAACTGTTATTGAGATGAAGGTAAATGATTGCATATAGGCAGCAGTAGAGATTGGTCTCTGGAAAATGGGTGTTCATATGAAAGGTGACTCTACCAAATACCATATACTTCTGTCAGTCTTCTAATTTAAAATAAGTATATTTATTTTATACTGGTTTTTTATCTATTTTATTTGTTATCATTGATCAGTGAAGAGACAGAGCTGCTCCATGGCACAATAGAAACCTGCCTTCTGTCTGCCTGCGACAGCATATACAGGTTTCTTTCAGTTAACCAAGAGTCCATTGTATTACAAGGATGGGAATGATGGATTAGTAGGTTTTTATGATGATGTGGGTTATTTTCTTTTTATAGATCAACATTTGAAATACTGCTTTGTATTCTGTGTGTCAACAAAGTTAGCAATTTGCAAACTCAAAACCCACTTAAGGAATGGGTCGTATAGCTAGAAAGATGTCTGTATGTCATTGTAAACCTAACTTTTCTAGATGAATTTGTGATTGAATTCTTAAACCATTAACTCAAGTATCTAATGGAACAATGGCAATTTGCCAAGAGCTCAGGAGGCACAAGTGGAGTGTATGGTCTACACAGCTTTATGCAATCATATTTCATATTGTATGGTCCATAAAGTACATCAGACAGGGTTTGGACAAATACAGTTAAAAAATTGGAAACTGTCTTTGCAAACTATTCTATTCCATTTTTGTATCCTCCCTTTCTCCCTCCTTCTTTATCTGTGCCTTTTTCTTTTATTTTCCTTCTTTTTCTCCCTTCCAACTCTTCCATTCCATCTCAATGTTTTCCATAGTCATTTCCCATCTTTCTACTCTGGAGCCTTTCATTTACTGTCTTTCTTTTATTAGTCATCTTTGTGGTCCATAGTAATGAAAACTAATTGACCATCTGGCAACAATAAGCTGTCTTTACTATTAACAGAGAAACACCGGTATTTCTGGGAAATGATGTGAGCGCTGAAACTAAATACTGTTGTAAATCACAACATATCACTTCACCTTACTACCTCTAATTTTTGTTGCAAAAGTCCGCTTTACCCATTTTAACTTAAGCATTAAAAATTAAGCAGGAGATCCAACTAGTTCTTCATAATGGTCCTTTAGAAAAATCTTACCTCATGAATGAAAACCTATATGTGAAAATCTTTCATGCTTTTTTCCAGCTGTGCTTTGATTATCAGACAAAAAAGAAATTATGAAGGATTGGTCTATGAAAGAATGGAGGATAGTTTCAAATCCTACCTGTATTTCAGGAAGACGAAATATTTTGGAGAAATGAAATAAAAAAACCCAGACTGCTTTAAGAGATTACAATTCATAAATACATATCCATGTTCATGAGTATGCATGAAGCTCTGTGTGCTATATGAATCTGTTCTTGCTGTTCCTAACACATAAGACTTCTAAAGAAACAGTAAACCAAGTAGATTGACAACCTCTGATCGTCCTGTAGAACTGTGAGGATAATGGTAGATTGACTTTTTATTTTTCCAGATGTATATTTTTTAACCATCAAAATGTTTTATATGTTTGTACATATGAGCCAGAATACTTGAAGGATCCTCTACTGCTTTATCCACTCAAAACTAGATTGTCCACTCAAAACTAGGTTGTTGCATCTTTTCCTTGCTTATGGTGCTTTTTAAGTTCTCCATTTGTGACCCCACTTAAATTACCGGTAGCACAAACCCATTTTTTTTGCCATTCTTGCAGTCACTTTTTGCTGTTCATTCAATTAGAATTAAATTTCTCTGCTTTATGCTGGCTTTGAATTACAAGGCAACCTTTTTTCATGTTCCTTTATTTATCCATCATATACTGTGTCCCTGCCCCTAGCCATGTTTTCTTTCAGTACTAAACTCTTTTTTTCCTTGAAAGGTATAAAAAATTGAAAAATGAGTACTTGAGCACTCGGCCAGATGCTATGTAAAGAGGTGTAGACTGATTTCTGTAGGAACTTCAGGAGTAAATTTCAAGGGCAGGTACATGGCCAACAAAGTATTTCCTTTTTTTGACTCCTATGGTATGTTAACAAATCATCTAACTGTGTATCTTTATCTGTCTCTTCTAATTGTTTTCAGGATTCAAAAATTTCTTCCATGGAGCGTGGTCTCCGGGATTTGGAAGAGGAGATTCAGATGTTGAAGTCAAATGGAGCTCTGAGCACAGAGGAACGTGAAGAGGAAATGAAGCAAATGGAGGTGTACCGTAGTCATTCCAAATTCATGAAAAATAAGGTATTGAGAAAACAAGTGACAGTTGTAAGATAAACTGAGCTTAGTGAACAGATGAGAGAAATTTTCATGCTTCAGTAAGGAGTTACGGTTTGGGTTCCCATTCAAATGCTGGGAAACATAATTTATTTGTATTCTGCCATGAAACCACTAAAATAACTTAAAAATATTTAAGAGAATTTTAAATTCAAATTTGAAAATATTATAATAGTGGTTCAGTAAGGTCAATGGCCCAAATTCTGCTTTTACTGTCACACCTGTCTTTTATTTCAGAAGGATTTTGTGTTTATGTTTAGACCATTGCTAATCCATTTATAGTTTTAGGTTTTATTTGGTCTAGAGTCTTTTCAAATGTAATCTATGGAAAAAAGAGTGTTTCTTGTACTGTGGTACTATAACTAGTAGGTCTTTTTATTATGTAAAGGCTGAAAAGAGCATGAACTGTCACTATAATGGCTTTCCATTACACTCTCCTTCCAGTAGTGGAGTCAGAATGAGAGTAGATACTACAATAGTGGTGGTGCCAACATTAATTTATGCTGTTGGGAATACAGGACAAATACAGCAGTGAGACATGTTGGTCCTCGGGTATAAAGATGGGCATTGACTACTGAATTGTCTGTAGCCAAAAGTCAATTCATTCTTTGTTTCTCCCAAAGAAGTGTTTCTCAGTCTTTTAGCAGGCCGTAACATTTTCTAATGAAGATTCAGGCCACCTTGTACAGTAAATTTAAGTATATTGTGAGCAGTCCTGCTTTTCTTAGTTAGATTTTGCGTATTCCCTGCAAGCAGTGTACAAATTCCTGGAACAGAGGTTGAAAATTACTCTACTAGGTCCTGAACAATTGTAACCTACTGCATTTGTCCTGCTTGAAATTATTTGTCGAAAAAAGAATGCTGCAGAAAGTTTCTTGGAAAAGTGTTACTTGCCCTAAAGTAGAAACATGTAGTAAGTATGTGTTTCTTCCACTTCCCTCACACCAGCTCACTGATTTACCTCAAGATATCCACATCTATTCTGTTATACTTTCGCCCTTTATCCCACTGACTTGCTTCTAGGAATTGAAGGACACCCCCTTCAAATTAGGAATGGAGAGACTATTTTAGCACCTCTTCCTTCCATCCTTTCTTTCTTCTTTCCTTCTTCCCTTGTTAGCAACTCTTCAATTTCCCCTGCTCCTCTCCCTCTGTGGGCCTACAGATGTGTTCAGCTACTCAGTTTCTGGATCTCTTCCGTCTACTGTGTCTGCTCATTTATTTTCCTGCAGAAAATTTGCTCCTTTTTGATAACTATTCACTCATGACTCGTAACCAGCTCCAATCTTAGTACCTTGCTGTCCTACCTTGTTTTGTAATTGCACAACATTTATTTTTCCAGTGTTGTATTGTATTGTATAGTCATCTGTGGCTGTATCTTGACAATTACCTTTTTTTCTCTTAAGCTGAAAAATGTCCCTTTTCCTGTCCGAATTTCCTCATGAATTCCAGTTTCAAAACTGTTGGGTGAAGTGCCCCATACTTGATATATATGAACATAACCATAACTATGCATCTTTGTTTCATAATCAAATTCTTGTCTGGCAGCCTATATGAAATTACAGAGACATTAAACTTTTGAGAAGACTTAACGAAGAATGGAAGAGAAAATGAGTGACCAACGTTGATCCTTCTGTTCAGTTCTTTGTCACTTTTAGTTACTTGGGTTAAAACAGGCTAACTAGAAGCTGACAAATGATAAATATTTAAAAGCATAACAATGTCGTGACAGGTAGAGCAACTGAAGGAAGAGCTAAGTGCCAAAGAGGCTCAAGGGGAGGACCTGAAAAAAAGAGTGGCTGGTCTCCAGGCCGAGGTCTCTGCAGTAAGACTTATCTTTTGTGTGCAGTGGCCATTCACTGGGGCTTGCTAGCTCTCTGGCGTTCGGGGTAGCTTTTCTTCTCTTACCTTCTTTATGACTTGATTATAACAGTAGAACTAACAGCCTGCTCAGCCTTGTAGCTGCCTTTTTGTTCACATGGTTTTGGTGTCCATAACATCACTCTTCAACTGAACATCTATATTTGTTTTGTTACTGTTTTTTTTAATGGTATGAGCTGTTTTAGCAGTAACTTTTTCTTCTCTATTGAAGCAGATTTTCAAAAGTATTCAGCACCCATTTCGGGGCAGACTTTCAAAGAGATTTGCTTTCCCTAGTAGAACAAAAATAATTTGAGAACATGTGCTGAACTCTCTTAACATTGTTTCACAAAAAATAACAAAAGCTGGATGCTGAACGCTTTTTAAAACCGATCGTTTAATTTTAACAGCATGAATTTAGATTATTCCTTTGCTGTGAAATTAGTGCATTTGCTGAGTGATCATAGTGTCTCACCGAGAAGAGAGATGTAAGCACTTAATGCTGCCTTAACTTCCCATGCAACTTGGAATGGTACGCACTGCATTCTTCCTAAAGAGCTTTAGCATGTTGGCAGTATGGGCTTACAGCTCTGAAACGGGGATTTCCAGAGAGAATGATCTTAGGGTGCTACTTGGCAATGTTAATGTAAAGAAATGTGGTTGTGTTTAGATGAGAGCATTTCACCAAAACACGAGTATTTAGGGTACACATCGCTTCTGAGATGACTCCAAAAAGAATTTATCTTTTCAAAGAAAGACGAAGGTGGTTTGAGAAAGTTTTACTATAATTCAGGCTACCAACAAGTTCAAAAAGTTTGTGTCATCTGAAATTTTTAAGGAGACTTTTTTGTTTAGATACTCCAGAAAACATAACTTAGCAGTATATAGTTCATATCTTCCCAGCTATTCTGCTGTGCCTAGCAGTATTGTGCAACTGGTTGTATTGGCCAGTAGCTGACAGCAGAAATAGTGCTGCTAACATCAATACTTTTGTATCTAATTTAGGTAGGTGGTGAAATCATTCTGTGGACATACTTGCTTTTGATAAAAAATATGAAAAAAACAACCTAGTATGTTTGAATTAAGTGAACAATAAAGGATTGAATAGTTCTATAAATTAAATTATTTTTATAGTCCTTCCCATTATTCCATTTTAAAAAATTAGTTTGTGTGAGGTTTTTTGAGATACGTGTCCTCCTTCTTCTGCTCCCCTTCTTCCTCATCTCCTCACGTACGCTGTTTCATATTGGAACACAGGAGTCCTTGATGATATCCTTTGATGCTATTTCAATACTCTTCAGTAAAGAGTTTTCTTTCTTTAATTGCCCATTACTGAAATAGTGTTGTCAAGATAAAACCACATTTACCCAAGCTTTTCCTCTCAGTTATTTCTACTAGTACGTGCATTTATTCTAACAAAAAAAAATTATAGCTTATATCAATTTAATTTTGTTCTTGACACATTCCCAAAAATGGAAGATGACCTGGACATTTTTTTTAGTTTGTGATGTCCTGTAATTTCTGTTTTGAAGCATGGAACAACATACTTTGGGGATTGAGGGATTTTTTTTTTTTTAATGTCACAAACAAAATTCTTCAAGTTAAAAAAGGGAAAACTATTTAGTTTTTAGAGATATGTCCACCTCTGCTATATAATATGTAAAAGTAAAACATTGTTATTTTATTCTGTGAGATGTATTGGAGGCAAACCAGAAAGTTGGTTATAAACTTGGACATAAGTCTACCTTTAGACTTCCCTGTCCTCTTTAATTAAAAAAATTTTTTTTTTCTTCAGTTTTACATGAAAATTGTCCTGGGTGATGATTGCACTCAGAATGAGATTTAATCTCATTTCAATGCTTTACTTTTAAAATTTCTTACTGTTTGTCTTTTTAAATGATAACCCTACCTACATTTGTTAAAATAAATTGGCATTTCCATACTGATTTAATTCACTAAATTAATCTAGGAAATTGCTCTCAACAAAGTGCAATTCCAAAAACAGTTTTCACGTCATTTTGATGTATATTTGCATCTGCTTTAAGAAGCTTCCTTAAGCTAAAAAGAAAATTCTTAGAAGATTGAAATGCTGGTTTCATAAATAGTGGGAAAAGTAAAGGTATCTTTACATACTCTGTAAGCATGAGGCTGGATTGAGGGATGGAAACTCACTGGTTTGACGTTTCAAAGCAAACATCATGCTTCTGAGAGAGACCTGTAGGTGTATCATCTTCTGATACTACAGGCTAACATTCTCATTACAGTTCTGCTTCATCTTCATTAAAAACTTATCCCTGCTAAGCAACTGGTTTTGGTCAGTCCTTTGAAGGATGACTAAGAACAGACTGACTCTGTTAAAAAGAATTTCTCTTGAAAAATCGATGCTATTGCTCCCCTCTCTTTTTCCTTGTATCTTTTGCTCATGACACAAATTTTTGCTGGCCTTCCATTCAAGATAACTTATCCGTGGGATAAGTTTAGAGTATCATACTGTTTGTTGGTAGTTATGTGAATTTATAGTTGTTTTTGTAAGGATGGTGTAAATTATTTTTTCCTCTGCCCATCTTGTCTTTCTTTTTCAGATTGGTCAGGTGAAACAGGAGCTGTCACGCAAAGACACTGAGTTACTGGCCTTGCAGACAAAGCTGGAGACCCTCACAAATCAGTTCTCTGACAGCAAGCAACATATTGAAGTTCTGAAAGAGTCTCTTACAGCTAAAGAACAAAGAGCTGCTATCCTGCAGACAGAGGTGAAATGGGCAATTCTGTACTTACTGACTTTTCATAGTGAAAGACATAAAAAGCGTTATTTCTTTTCTTCTTGCTTAGGTTATACAATCCCATAGTCATTCAGTACTGCTTATTCTGAGCACATTGTATCTTTGATTATATGTTTGATTCTCTAGACCATGGGATTGATTGTAAAGACAAATATGTGTGTATAAGTGCACGCATATTCCTGTGGATGAATATACACTTGTACAACATGCTCCGCTAACATGCAGTCACTAATATTATTTTTCCTAGGCACAGATAAATTGGAAGTTGCAATGCCTAAGCTGGGGGGATTTATTTTCAATGACCTTGTAGCTAAAAGAGAGCAGAGAAAGGGAAGAGTGTTCCGGTAGTATACAACTTGCTGAGGCTTCACTGCGCGGTCAGCATGTATGGGAACTCTTGCATGTAAGCCTGTGCTTACACCTGAAATACAGGCTTTTATGTTTTATGATGCATATTCCAAGATAAAGGAAAAATATTTTCAAAGCTGTGTTTCAATAACAAATGCTTAATAAATTCCCATATTAGGTAAGACACAAGTATATATCTGAACATCAAATGGATAATAAGTATAGCATAAATTTATGCTGCTTCTGGACGTTCCTGAAGAAAAAGCATGAAATGTTGTGTGAAGACAGCATTTCAATCCCCTGGCTTGGAAAATTGTAGTGTTAGTGGAAGTCCAAAAGATGGCGGTCATGCATCAAAAAATATTTGTGTTGTTACAGCTAAAACAGTAAAAAGCCAAAGGAGCTATGAAATAGGCATGCAGAAAATTTGTGGGTAACACTGGTAGAAAGATTCCATATTACAAAAGTGTAAGAGCATTTATTTGAACTTTTTACCCTCATGTAGCGTTCCTTTAGCTATTTTCAGTGAATCTATGGGTGCACATGGCCTTGTCCACATGCAGAAATCAAGTTACGTAGTAAATATCTTTTGATGTTCTAAGATGGCTTTTCCGATTGTTCTCAGATTTATGTAGAAGTTGAAATCGCAGAATCAGTTTCCTTTAAAGCAGTAGTGTTGTAGACGTGACAGTGAAAGACTGTGAATGACAGAAGTCTTGCAGGGAGCGAGAATATCTTTAGTTATTAGACTTAACTGACACAGATATGGAAGGAAATTCAGATAGGGCCCACAAGTTTATCCAGGTCTGAAATAAAGTCAGCAATTTTAAAGTTTAAGTACAAGTTGAAAATGATAGCTCTGTGTTAAACTTGATTGTATTAACAGATAATTTCAGATGGGTAAATAATTTGAAGTGACTGAACAGGGAGGAGATAGCAGATGGAGAGGTGTTAGGCTTCTCTGGAACAAAAAGAGAAAGGTATGCACTCAAAATCCTATCTTTTTTTAACAAAAATGCAGTTAAAAACTTGCCTTCCTAGTTTCCTGTTGAAGAGAAAGAAAATGGGTTAAGTGACCAATTTTAGTTGTGACTTAATTCTACAAGCTAGAAACCTTAATTTTGAATTTCTACTTTTATTTTATATTGATACTTTTGGATTATTCACTTGAGACAAGGTTCATTTGCATTAGTTGGTATAACTGTGAAAGTGTGCTAGTTTACAATCATAAACTTGTTAAATTTGTTCATTCTTTTTTGGTAGTCAGGTATGTACCCGATTCGTACATGTTTATTTTTTAAAATATTTACATTTCAAAATGTCACTGGAAGTAGGTATTAGGTAAATAAACATTTTAAAATGTAAATTGCAGATTTTGATCCACTACAGTGATCAAAAATGATATAGATATATTAAATCACTGTGCAGTATTGTGACAAACCTACAAAGCTGGAAACACATTTCTCTTCTTTTAAATAATAAAAAGCAGTACTTTTCTGCCCAGGAGAGATGAAGTTCTTGAAAGAATGGACTTTGTTAACAAGTTAAAAACTTCAGTAGATGGCCATAGTTTCAACTGTTATGGTAGGTAAACATATTTATTCAAATAAAATGGAAGTAATTTAAAAAAAATATTTAAAAA
>NW_008795252.1:1170037-1188414 GCF_000699145.1 Aptenodytes forsteri
TGTAAGTGAAAGCAGTAACAGTGAAAGATGATTTTCTGCCTGTCTATCAGTAAGGAGTTGCTGTGGAGCTAAAACATTAAAGATACTGTTTTAGAATGATGTTTTTATGATAGATTTATTGGATTCAATACAGTCTAGCATGTTCTCCACAGTAAGATGTAGCAATCTGGTATGGATTTAACACATATGAAGTGTTGTTGATTATGAGGCTATCCCGTTGTGTCAGAGTAGATATTTAGAATGATCTATTTATGTTCCTGAGAACTTTTATGTAATTCCAAGAAGATATTTATACTTTTTGAAAGATAATCACATCTTTTTCATCCTTGCTGATGTTCTTGACAGAAAGCTTAACAATTAAATCATCATACACAGTTACCTTTCTTCTGTCTTCACAAGTGATCCTCTGAAGTGTAAGACTGAAGCACGTTGATAAAACACAGCATTGAGATGTTTGTCACTGCATCCTGTCATGTATTTGTGGGTTTTTTGAAGGGAAAGGTATCTTTCTATACAAGAGTTTTCACTGGGAATAGGGTAGGAATGTGAGATCCTGCCTGGCCTCACTTGTTGACAACACTGGTCAATGTTAGAACATAACTAGCTTCTCTCTGTACACCTCAAGAGAGTTATGAGGAGGGAGAGAGGTGCATTTTCTGTCACATATTGGCAGACATGTTCATAGGGGATTGATATTTTAAAGTCATATTTAAAGAAACATTTTGAGGCAAAAGAGCATACCTCAATAAGCCTCTGCCTTTTAGTCTTCTGTTAAAGAAAACTGCAGGTAGGTGGGGAAAAGACGTTGCTATAATATCTCAAAAATGGATTTGCCACCTGCCACACTAGAACTACAAAGAACAGTGAGCTGTTTGTGGGGTGTTTATTTTGAGGGCTATTGGGTGGAGAGGATATTGTGGTTAACTTTTCAATTTGTGAAGGAATCTTTAAAAATAGCTCTAAAAATGTATGATCTCGTTGTAAACAAAACAAAAAACAAATCAATATTTATTTTGGAATTAAGACTTCATCCATATAAAGTTTGTGTTTTGCCCAGTGAGCCCTTCAGCTTAGGTCAGTGCCAGAAGGTATGTGTCTTCAATGAGAGGTTAAGTTAATCAGGGAGAACGTTCCCCTTTATTTTTGTATACTGCCCCAGCTGGTATGGTTCTGTAATTGGTCTGTTCCATATGGTAAACTCAGATTAATATTCAGTAGAAAAATGAATCCAGTCCTCTAGAAGTATTTTATTTGCTCTGAATGTCTGAAATTCTCTAAGGGTTTCTTTATTGGGGCTTATACTGGCATTTTGAAACTATAGTAGATTCTCTCAAATCAGAGACAGTTAGACAGTGGATCACGTTTAGTGAGGAATGTGCGAATGGGAGCTGGGTGTCACTAGCAAGACTTGTTAGCACCAGCTACATTAAGACCTATGCTGATACCTGCAAGCATTAAGCTCAGCTCACAGAACTGAGTTCACTGTGTTTAGGTATTTAATACCATGTGCTAGAGATTGTGGAATAACAGTTGAACTGATTTCTGACCTGAGCAGGCCCTGGAAGCAGTACATCTGTCCCGCATTGAATTTATAACCCTAGCAAGAACCAAACAGGCTCTGCACAAAGCCAGGTGTGTGCGCCTCTGCTCCGTGGCGTAGTCATGTAATCTAAGTTGTCTAGATAGCTGGGAGCTGTATGTTCATAAAGAATTCATTCTCAATTCTTCTACAAGACCGTACTGGATATTGCTGCAATTTGTATAGGAAGGTGAAGAGTCAACTCTAACGTAATTAATAAGAAAGATCAATGTCAAAAATAGAGAATTAAGTCTTGTGAACTACCACTGCCTTCAAAATCAGTCACTAAACATAGCTTTTAAGTCTTAATTACAGACTATGCTATTGGGAAAACAGTTTTAACTCTTACTGTGTTTATATAATGTGTTTGCAAGACAGTAATAGAATGTCACAAAACTGATCCTTTTTAAAATATACTCATTTCAGGTACTTGGAGTCTTCACATAGCAATAGCTACTGTAGGATAAATGCAATATTTCACCTCACATACCAAATATTATTTTATGTCTTCCTCTGTGCATTTCTCAATTATCTTTGAATTCTGAGTGCTGACATAGATTCAATTACTTCAACATCTACTTTAAAAAGTAGCTGGCTCTTGTTAGAAACCATAGCAAGCTCTAAACACATATTTCAGGATTGATATTCTGACTGTTCTTTTTGCTGCCATTAATGTAGTCATACCAACAGAGAACAAAATTTTGAATTTTGCCATTACAGAGAAATCAGGGCTTGGATATAACATAGGGGAGACTGTACTTTCTGATATAACTGAATGGAGTATGGCTTCGTTCACTGATGTAAATCAATAGTTCAGCCAAGGTTTGAACAGGTGGCAGGTAGATGGGAAGAGTCACTCGGTCTCAGGAAGAGAGTAGAGCACTGTTTTTTCTAGTCATCACTGACATCTTCCTAAACCTGAGTGGGAATCACCAGTGTCATAACACCCTGATTGCTACTGTACAGTGGAGATGATGATAAAACTGAGAAAAAACATGTGTGCAGCCTAAGTCCTATTGACTTAAGCTCCTGAGTCAGTTCTGAAACTCACTGTGGACTTTTGAAAATTTTAGTGACTTCCCTAAGCTATAAGTTGGGAATGTTCTTAAAGCTAAGACTTTAATCTAATTACAGAATCCAAGATTTTAAAAAAGGCTTAAGAATAAATTTAAATTAAATATTATGTCATTTATTGTGTTTATTCTGGTAGTCACTGGTGCTACTAATGTAGTTTTTCTTAGAAATTTGGAATTCTACACGCTTAATGTATGGCTACACATATTAAGAACAGAGTCATAGAGTATTATTTACTGCTACTGGAAAATTCTGTGAGGACAGATCAGTGGTTCCCAACAGTTTTTCATACATGGTTCTTAAAGTGAAAAAATTTAAGTCTTATGTATGGTACTCAGCTGAAAAGAGGTACCTGCTGTACCTGTATCTAGGAAGGCTATTGTGTTGAAGGTGGCCACAAATGTGCTTATTTTGCTAAAAGCTTCGTGGGAAATTGGATGGTACGTGCAGGTCAAGTTAGCAAGCCCATTGTTATACGAAGGACTGGCAGTTGCCTGAGCTGTACTGTAAGATTTTACTTGCCTTGCATAATTAAAGACATGGCAGTCTATTACTAAGAAAGCAGCTAGGTTAACCCAGGGTTAAGACAACACCATCCAAGACGCAAAAGTCAGGAGAAGGGGCGTCAGCACCTCAGTAGCTATTTGCCTAGTCGTTTCCATGTGCAGAGAAAATCTTAAGCTGACTTTGTTGAAGTTGGCATCACCTGACTCCCACAGACCTCAATTCTTGTCACTGTGGGAGGATGCCATACATAAACTGAGCTGACATGAATAAACAAGTGCAGTGTTCTGCCAGGAATAGTGCTAAGGTGATGATTGTGTGTCCTGCCAGCCTTTGAAAATATTCTTGAAAGTGTTTTCTGTGGTTTCCTAGGCAGGGACCTCACACAAATAAAACCAGGAATGCAATTTACCCCAAACCATAAGCTAATATAGAGTTCAAAGAGAATAATCAATCAGAAAATAGAAAGCATTCTGTGGATAAATTTCTGTTTGCAGATGTTCTCTCTTCACTTAATACTGTTCTGTAGGTATCTGGACTGTCTCAAATATTTTGCAACACAACTGTTGAGAGAATGTGGATTTGCTTGTGAGGGAGATTTTCAGTTTCCCTTCAACAATGAATGAAAATGACTCTTAGCTTTAATATTAGAGATATCTGGAGAAGAACATACCTAATCAATCTATAAAACTGCATGTTTTTAAAAAGAAGACGAAGCCTGATCCACCTGCTAAACTTTTCATTACAAACACTAGCAATCCTATAAATCGTATTTGGGTAGTACCTGGTACTCTAATATCACTGCAGAATATACTTCATGCCCCACTTGCTGGGTGAGAGGTCAGGAATGTGATTTTAATAACGTATGTGTAAGTGAGAAGGCTCCAGACGTAGAGGTGGCAGTGGGATTGCAGTGCTGATGGGGAGAGCAGGGCAGTTCTTTTTCCCCACTGGCAAATGCTTATTGCTCTGTGTAAAAGGAATCGGACAAAACAGCAAAGGATTTTGTGGGCGTAACATACTGTAAATGTAGAGCCTAGGAGGCAACTTTTCCATTAGCAAATCAAAATGAAGTGGAATTAGAGTAACACATTAAAACTAAATGTTGCTCAAAATACCGTAAGCATGGTGACTACCTAAATTCTTTCCCTAGCTGGAGTTGTCCAAGTCATCTTTTCACTTCATGTCTCTGCTAGCCTATGCTGTGCAGAAGGACCAAGAAATTCATTGATCACCCCGTTTACTCTGTGTGACTGATGTCCTGTAATGGATTCAGCTAACAGGAACCAAATCTGATACTGTCAAATAAGATTAGCAGCCAAGCTGGTAGATTTGAGCTCTGTCTGAATGCTGAGTAGATAGGGGTCAGTGGGTTTCTTTTGGTGTCTTGAGCAGGTTGGTGGTGTTGGATTTCGTATTCCACAATGGTCTTTGAGATTAGTCTGTGCACTGTGGTGACCTTATTCTTCTCATCAAATTTATATTCAGATAGCTCTGATTCCTTCTCCCATTTCTTTTGTCTTGTGAGCTCTGTGTTTCATTTGTGTAAGAGAAATGCAGAAGGAAAAGCAAAAGCTTCTCAACATGCAGTTTTGAAATTGAGAATACCATAGAATTCCCAGAGTGTGTTTCTAAATTTATTGAGGCCATGGGAGCTCTAAGTATGTTTGTGTGTCCGAATTGCACCCACAATATCCTGTACTGTGTCATTTGTTCCATTTTATCTTCAATAGGAAATTGCATCCTGCCGAAAATGCATGTTACATTTAAACTATTATGCTGCTATTTAAGCCAAAATATTCTTACCCATTCTAAGGTAACCCTCTTTCCATGTTTTGATCTGCAGTGGCCACAAAGACCTCTGCTTTCTTTACCTCCAGGCTCAGCTAATACTCTGATTAAAACCTAGAATATGAAGAGACTGTTTGGCACTAAGAGTCAATGTTTAAATCTCTGAACATTAGTAATATTTCAGATAAAGGGGTCAGTTTTCCTACATGTGAGAGAACTTCGCAACAACACATTGTGTTGGCTTCTACTCTGAGGAAAAAAATTCCAGACTTGTATCTTACAAGACTGAGTTATGTCAGAAGTATGATTTGAGATTTTCCAAGAAGGAGCATTAGTCTCATATAATTTGGGAATAAAATATTTGATTGTTTTTACTGTTTAGTCTCCTACCACTTGTGATAACTGTTTTATCACAAGCTTATGTATGTTGAAGCCTTAAAGTAAGGGATGTTAGTTTTCTGAATCTATGTGTAATTTGACAGCACTCACTCCCTTGTGGAAGTGTAGTTTAACTTTTCTAAAATTTCTCTCCTTCAGTGCTAAACAAACCCTGTTTCTGCATGTCTGAATCTAGGTGGATGCGTTACGATTACGTCTGGAAGAGAAGGAGACTATGCTAAATAAGAAGACTAAACAGATTCAGGAGATGGCAGAGGAGAAGGGGACTCAAGCAGGAGAGATCCATGACCTCAAGGACATGTTAGAGGTGAAGGAACGCAAAGTTAATGTTCTTCAGAAGAAGGTAAGACTGTAGAGGTCTAAGTCAGATACACATCTCTGATGCATCTTGATTTCCAAGTCTGTCAAAAAGTCTGAATTAGAATTTACATTTTGGAGATTAATGATTGAGTCCATTCATGTAATGGGAAGATGGTGAGTGATTAATTTCAGTTTGAAGTTTTGAAGAAAAAACATAGAAAGAATTCAAAGCAGAGGTTGTTGCCTTTCAGTGGTTGCATGTGCTGCTTCTGCTTTCACTTCATAATTAACAATGACTGAAGTGTTTGTAGGAGGGCACATCATCTGAAAAGTCAATCCTCTCGCACCCACCACCTTAACCAAAGCCACACTGATTTGAAGCACAGGGTACTGGGTGACTATGACTTCAGTATGTGACTAAATGAATGAGGGGTTGTATCAGCAGAAGCAATTAGGATGATTCCTGTGTAACTTACTGAGAAAAGTTCAGGGAGAACTTTGTATAACTTTCATTAGAAATGCTGTTTTATCATACTTAGTATTTCTTGGGAGCTACTAGAACAGGATAATTAGGGTTCAGACTATCCTGCATATCTTTCTGGATAAGAAAATGTAGGCCTTGTCAATGAAATGGGGGAGGTCTGGATAAGAAAAAGTAGACCCTGTCAGGGAAATTGGAGAGGTTTCCCGAAGGGCATTGAGTCCTAGGGCAATGAATGTCATTATGGATGATCGTTTGCAAATTGCACACAATGTTTCCCAAACAGCTGCTACACAAAAGAGAGAAATGCATGTATCACAAGAAATTTTAATTTACAAAATATTTTTTCCTCTGTATTTTTAGAGAAGCTGCTCTTGGAGCTCGTATTCAATGTATTAGGCTGTGAATGTGTTTTTTTTCTAGACCTTTAAGCAATTCTGTGGAATTTTTGTAATTTTAATAGTTCAGAATATTGATTAATTTCTGACGCCTGGCCAATGCCTTTTCTTCTAGCATATAGCTATGAATCATGAGGGTTTAGGTCATGTTCAGTTCTGTTACAGCAAACTTCATGCAGGAATGGAAGTTCAGGCATGGAGTTTAGCCATAAATAAGTCATTAATAATTCTACAGCAGAGCCCTAATTCCCAGTCTTCATGGTCTCATTTTTTGACTGTTCATCTTTTTAGAAACACAGATTTCTAATTTTTGTGCTGTGCTTTCTCTTTGTTTTCAAAATTGGTCATGCACACTCCAAACATTAATTGAGATCCCAGCTAAATGTTTAACCAAGAAGTGGGGAACCTGACATTTGCGTGAATTTTAAATGTCAGTGGGGTTGTTTTACTTCCATTTACACTGTTTTTTCACATTTTCTTATTTGCTCTGCTTAACTCCTTAGGATGATCTTTCATTGGTTCATTTATAGGCAGTGCTAAAGGTTCTCTTTTTACTCATTTTTTTAATACTTGTTTTCTTGAGACCACTGTAATCCATATTAAGACAGTTTCATCTTGTCTCTTCATGTGGCTAGCCTGTTTTTTGAGGTTCGTTTGCTGCTGCTTTCAAGTAAAAGTAGATGGTCTCTTCACCCTGGAAAGTAAGGGCCCAAGCTTTTAGATGTAAAGGTTTTGAGGTCTTGTTCTCCTAGATAGCTCAACAGAGGATAACACTGCCATAATAAACTCCAATTTGAGTTGTTTTGTAAACCTGTCTCTGAGCTTCTTAAACAAAGAAACATATAACCTATCTGTAGAAAAATAGCTCTTTGCTGCTGCTATCTAGAATCACATGCAGAGATTTGAATTTGCTTCAGCCTTCAAGTTGTTGGAACCATTTCCTTTAACGTGAACAGTTAAATTGTGAAGTTTTTAAATCCAAAGATGATTTTTTCAGTTTCTATAACTAGCAAACCTAGACTATTTCCAGCTGACACTACTTTTATCTGGGGTTTGTGGTGCAATATGGAATTTTTTTATTTTCCGTATGGCCTAGGGTAAATGAGCACAAATTCAGTCCTTTAAAGTTTTAGGATTGATGTCTTTAACTGAATTTCTTAATTGGTTCTCCAGACCTGGCATCTAAGGCTGTTGGGATTTTCTATAGATTGGGATTTGCATTTTCTTGTTCTCTCTAGCATTTTTCCACAGAAAAGCAGACCTTGAGAAAATACCTAAGGAAGGACAGGTCTGATTTTCTCTATATACTGTGGAAGTCATGAGAACTTGCATAAAGTCTGTTTCAGGTGCTAGACAAAAAATTATGAAGTCTCATTTTTCTGATATATATGCCTGTCCTTTTTTGACTGTACAGATAGCTATTTCTGCCCTCTGCCTGGAACTTCAGAAGCTTGTAGCTCCTCTCATATAAATGTTTTTCTTTTAAAGCTTGTAAACTCTGATTTACTTTTTCTCTTTTGCATTTCTAGAGTGCACCTTGTTATTAAAGTGCACAGCCTGTTTTCTGCTTTATCCAAGTGCTGTCTTTCAGACCTTCCAGGACAGTTCAGAATTTTATTTTCTTAAAAAAAAAAAAAAAAAAAAAAGTGCAGCCTTTAAACATTTGTTTAAATGCACAATAGTCTTTTTATTCCTCCCTCTGATTATAAACTGGCATGTTCAGACAGATCAGGTTTTAATCTGTATATTCTAATTGAAGATCTGGATGGTACAGTTTAAAGTATCTTCAGAGGTCACAGATAGTATTTTTTTTTTTATTGGCTTAGTTATCTGATATTAAATGCTTGTTTTAAGTTCATCAACATGACTTAAGTGGTACTTAGGCATTTTGATTGAACACAGTGAAAGACTATGAAAGACGTGTGGTACGGAAAAAGCTTTTCCTCTTGTGTAGTGTTAAGAAATATTTTTCTATGGATAATTGGAAGCAGCAGCAGCAGCATATAAATGCTGCTTGCAGTTATGAGGAGGTATGGGGTACAGGTGTTGGCATGTTGAAGGAATTTAACCGAATTAATAATTAGATTAGTAGATACTATTCAATCAGTTTTTACCAAGTACTCTTCCCTCAGTACATACTCAGATTTGAGGATGTTTTTGAAGTGGGTACTCTAACAAACTAAATTTTGAACACTAATTTTTTTTTTTTTAATGCTAGGTAAAAAGAAAATTTGTAACAAAAGCTAAAATCATAAAGATGTTGAAAAGAAAAGAATTTATTGAATAATCATTATCTTACATAACTTACCTATTTAGGAAAAGTTGTCTACTTTCTTTTGAAATTTAGAAAGATTGTCTCGCCTCCCAGTAATATAGCCATAGCCAAATGATATATGGCTATGTTGGGCATTTGGACTTCTGTTCTATTTTTTTATTTTATTTTCTGTGATTGTTTTAGATGTGTAATCACCTATTCTGATGACACTGACAAGAAATCGTTTGGTGTGCTGCCCAAAACTGTGCTACGCTAAATATCTGCAATTTCTGTTGTTGAAACAAAAATTATTTAAAACGCACCCTTTACTCTTGGGTCTCTGTTTGGATTCATTGACGCAGGCCACTGCATAGTTTGTTTTATGAACTATTAATATAATTGTTGTATTGATTAAAGGTGGTGAACTAGAAAGTATACTTTCTGGTCATTCTAAAATCCAGATGAAGAAAGTAATGAAAATTTACTGGCCAATTAGAGATCAAACAAAAGATACAGAAGAAGATTATGAGCAACAAAGGTCTGAAAAATTAACATGACAATTGGCATCACTACTGATACCCAGTAGGCACCAAAATACATGTTCCAGGTTGCTGAGGAAACCACATGCTTCACATTTTAAATTCTGGAATCTTTCCAGTTCTAAGCTCCTACAGTGATGCTGCTTGATAGCACCTTTATTTGAGACAATAGAAATAGGGCAAATGCAAGAAATTCGGAGATTACAGAAATGAGTTTTAGCTTTATGTCTGAAAATCTGATGCAAAAACTTAGTTTTATAGAGCTTCAGGATTTATTTTTTTTCTCTCATTTCATTGAAAGTAAATCTTGCATAGAATCTCATTTTAAGTTGTTAGAACTCCAGGCAAAGGGAGAGTGTCAGAAAATAAAATAAGGGATCATGCTGGGCAAATTTGAAATCTGAACCTGAAAAACATTAGATTGTGCTTCATTATTCTCTTTGCCACATCTGTCTATGTGTGCTGGTAGGCCAGGATGAAAAGGAATAGAAGAAAAAAAAAAAATCAATACTTTGCAGTCAAAGCATTTTAGAGAAATAGCATTTGGGACAAAAGGTAAGTAACGGTTACTCTGAAAGAAAAAGGAAGCAGTGAATCAATCACCCCTTGCTTTGGGGGGAGGTCATGTTTTGTCTTGGGTTGGGGGGGTTAATACTACCTTCATTGTGCAATGCAGCTGCAGGCAAATAAAATGCAAGTTTGGGGTTTTGGGGGTTTTTTGTTTGTTTTTTTTTGTTTTTTGTGGCTGTGCTGATGTTACTTGTTTAGCTAGTATTTGGGAAGACTCCAAATGCAATTTTCTTGCTCTTTTGGATAAGAAGCATTGCCTTTCTCCAGAGGAAGTAAATGCCCTCTGCTTTTCAAAAAGCTTAACTATCTTATGCTTAATAAGAAATACTGTATGGCAGGAGAGAGAGAGAGACTGCAAATGGAAGTTATAACTCAGTTGTTTAAAATCAGTAGTGGTCATAGTTACTACAACAGCAGTGTTAGTTTAGTATTCATAACTTATAAAGTTCAGTGTTTGTACTTTAAAGGTCATTTTCTTTCCATTCCCTCATCTGTGAAGAAGATTTACCTCCTCAGGCAGCTCTTCTGCTCCAACCCTGAAGAGACGACAGAGCACAGAGAAGGAACTGCATTTTCAAACACTTAATTCAATTTATGGTAGTTTCATCTTCCCTGGTGTGACCTTGAGTATTCATAACTTATAAAGTTCAGTGTTTGTACTTTAAAGGTCATTTTCTTTCCATTCCCTCATCTGTGAAGTAGATTTACCTCCTCAGGCAGCTCTTCTGCTCCAACCCTGAAGAGACGACAGAGCACAGAGAAGGAACTGCATTTTCAAACACTTAATTCAATTTATGGTAGTTTCATCTTCCCTGGTGTGACCTTGAACTTGCCTACCAGATGAATGAATATATGGCTTTGTAAGAATTGATAAAATGCAGGATGGGCTTTTAGATATCCCTTTGAGACTTTCTACGATGACATTTAGTGCTTAAAAATCCTATAGTATTAACACGGTAGGCAATGGCCCGTTCAAACCTGCAGCATGCGTCTGAGTCTCTGGTTGTGCAAACTATACAGAAAAGAATGAAGTAAGACTGTCCCAACAAAGATGGCCCACGTGTACATTTACAAAGTGGGTGAGCATATGCCCTCTTATTTAAGACTGGATAAGTTTTTGCCTCTGTAATATACCTGTGGTGAAGCTTATTCTTTGCTTTTTACATGCTTGAATCATGAACATTTAAGGAGGAGCACTGTACAGTGCTCCAGGATCATATTGGTCTGCTCATCAGCCCAGCTTCTGCAGGGAGGTAGAAGGAAGATATGCTGGGCTTTCTGCTTGGCTAGGACAGATGAAATAGCTACTTTTCTTCAGGAACTCTGTGGTTTAACAAGCAGTGCAAGTACAGGAGTATTTCTGTAAATATCTCTGTCAGAAAAAGACATACTTCTGCTCCTTTTACTCCACGTCTCAAGGCATGCCACTGAACTGGTTCCAAACCCAGTTCAGAGATTTCAAACACCGCAAAAAAGACCTAAAGTCCCCACAGGCTTGTGCCAGCTTCTTTATTAAAACTGACAGATGTGACTTCAAAGATGTGTCCTGGAGGGTCATGGAGGACTTGTCTCTCCGTGTCCCTGAAGGGATATCAGATCACTTCTGCTGCTGCTTTTTCTTTCATTCAAGCCTTTCTGTTATAGGCTTGCTGACTACCACTGAACATATCAAAGTTGAAACTTATGGCTTTTAGAAATTTCCAGAAGCTGTTTTGTCTAATTTGTTACCCTGTGTCTTCAAGATGCTAGAGTCCCTTCTCTTTTCAGGAATATCCTCTCAGAATTGCTTTACCATGTGGGATGGAATTTTAGATAGAGGTGTTATCTTCAGTTAGAGTAATAATAGGAGAAATTAGACAAGCTTTTAATCCTTCATCTCTATCAAAATACCACTATATAAAATCTTGTGGTAGCAATGAAAGTTCCAGGGAACACTGGAGAGCCTTCATTATGTGAGTTCAAATTCAGCATAATTATCCTGTGAGACTTTTTCATTTCTACCATTCAGGAAGGAGATTAGTTGTTTAATTTCCACATGGGAAATGAGGACACAACACAGAATTTATTTTCATTTTATAGTGAGCCATGACCACATTGAAAATAGGATCCTTACCCTTCTGTTTGACTTCCCACTTCTCCGAGAATCCATTGAGACTTTTTAGAGAAATTGCAGCCCAGCTCAGATGGCATGGTGTGTCTTTTTTTTTCTTTTATGAATGTATGACTAATAAGACATTATTAGGGCAGGGGAATACATCAGTTTCTTCATACCACTTTTCAACTCTTCGCTAGTTTAATTTTAAAGGTGACTGATTAGCATACAGATTCAGTGTCAGCAAGATCATTTCCCTCTCAGGAGAGGCTTTAGCTCGTGAGATTTGATCTTTTTTGATCCTTTCTGAGCCATATAATAACATACATTTTTCTGATTTGGAATGTGGGTCCTAAAAGGTCCACAAGCTTAGCTTCAGACAGTATGTTCAGTGGCAGATAGTCCATAGGTTACAGGTGCTGGTAGAGGTGACAGTGTATTCTCCAGGGACTGACCCAAGGAATATACTTTTGATCTTCTTGCCTAATCCAGATCAGTCATGGCAGATGCCTTGTAGCTTGAAGAGCACTCCAGCATTCTCATTGTATGAGCTTTTGGTTTCCAAAGGAGCCCGCGTTTCACGGCTCCAAGTTGGGTGCTGTTATGGCCCTCACCGGTGATTTCATAGCCTATAGTAACAGGTATCTTGTTTAGGTTATAATAAACAGTACGTGATCACTTGAATTAATTGGTGAAATTCCCTTTTGTCTGTTGGATACTTCATACTTCGTTATTGAAAACAATAAATCATCTCCTGGGCATTCTTGGCACTATAGTGAAGAGTTTGAATTGCTTTATGTCATTGAACCAGAAGTGGGAGACTTAGTACCGTTGTCCTAAGCGCAGATTTCTACTGCTGAAGAACATTGTAAGATGTTTTTGCATTGCACATCAACAGAGGAAACATGAGACTTTCTATTCCTAAGGGTCTTTGTTCAGTGCATTTATAGTTTTAGGGCAAATTGTTTTCACAGAATCATGGAATGGTTGAGGTTGGAAGAGACCCCTGGAGGTCATCTTGTCCAACCACCCTGCTCAAGCAGGGCTACCCAAAGCTGGTTGCCTAGGACTATGTCCAGACAGCTTTTGAATAGGGTTGCATAAGAATCACTTTTATTAAACTTCAGAGCAGTGAAATCTGTGAGTGAATTTACTCATAGGTGCCTAACATGCACTTGAAAATTGTTTAATAAATTATGTGGGACATCTAAACTAGTGGAGGAGGCATAAGTTAAATTTGAAAAATTGATTTTACACAAAACAAATTTTATGCCATTACAGTAATTTTTAGTGCACAGTTATGGCTTCTAATGCAGCAGCTATATTAGAGGAACCTACTAGATTCTAAATAAATTTGTATGCCTGGCTATATTATAAATTAGAATTTGTAAATGGAGAATATGCTGCTTTATTTTTATATAACCCCGTCTTTTGCTTGAAGCATTTTGTGATACCACAATAAAAATAAAAACATCTGGATCATATGTAGCATATGTACCTATATTCCCAGATGTGTGGTAATAGTCTTTTAAAAAATCGAATGTTCTGATGTGTGCGAAAGATAGCAGGCCAATTTCTTTTTTTGAGATCTGGTAATGTAAGGAACATTGACTCAATTTATATTGATGTTATTAAAGAATCTTGCCTGTTGCCTTTAGTAACTAAAGTACTTGATTTATTTACTTTTTTTCTCTGAAGTAATGAATATCTACTCCTTTTAGATAAGCAGTTTCAAACGAAGAAGGAAAACGGGACGGTGAGGTTAACGATGTTAGTTCTGTAGTTCAGCTATTGTAGCTGGCTAATGTAGGGTTTTAAATTGATACACGTTGCTGTAATAGTGTCACATAAGATTGATAGCAATAGCAAAGTTACAAGAAAACTCCATTGGAGTTTCTGATATTATCTGTGCTCCAGCGTTCCAAAAAACTGAAACCACAATTCAGCGAATCTGTCATACTGAAGGAATTTTTTTTTTTTTTTTAAGTATCGCTCAAAGAGGAGCAGTCATTTTAATACTATGTCCTTCTTGTGCCTTGAGATAACCTCTTGATTGGCAAGATGGAATGTTACTCATAGGTAGTGGGACTGACAAATTCTGGTTTCTTGAAGGGATCTGGGAAAACAGCCAACTGTGGGGCCTCTTGGCTTCATTATAAATTAAACGTGTAGTTTTTCTGGCAAGATAAAGCTAATAAGCTTTGTTGGTGTATTCACTGTTGTACTAGACAAATACAAAGTTCCCTATGATTGAAGAGGCAGGAAAAGCAAGGGCGTATGCCATTTTTGAGGTTACTTACATCAGTCTTCCTCACATGGCTTTTCATTGCTCTCTGGGTTGCAAAACTTCACAATTTCCAGCACTTTGGTCACTGGGCGTCCAGGCGTTTTCTGCCCCTGGGGGGATTGTCTGAGCTGTGTCTGGAACAGACATTAGTGATTGCATTAGCCAACTTAGGGATCTTCACTAGAACAAGGAAGGAGTAATTTTTCAGTTTAAATCAATAATTGCCTGGATTCAAGAGGGAATTTTGAATCCACTAGGCTAGACAGTCTTCTAAGGTGGGTCTCTGCACAATATTTATACAGTCATTAGGACTGTAATAAGGCACACGTATATGAATAGCTTTCAAGCCTGTGATTTCACTTACCCAAAGGATAAGAAAACTGGTCAGTATGGAGTAGTGTCATCAGGAGAAACTAAGATCATCTTGTCCCAGAATAGCTTGCGTTTGATAATTAGGATGCTTCTCTGCATGATGAAGGGCTTACATACCGTCTGGCAAAGATGGGTGGAGGATGGTTTTAAACACAGAACTTCTGGATAAAGAGGACCACTCTCTGTCCCTTCCAGACTTTATTTTCAGTAGAGACTGGATTGTTGATTTGCCTAAAGCAGTCTGTGGTATAAAATGGGAAATAATGTAATTAAATGATGGTACTAATTTAATATATTGCGTTCTTTAATTTTTATTTTTTTTTTAGCATGGGCCATGAAAGAATTTTGAGTTTGATATTTTGTCACCTGTCACTGTGTGTTCTGAAGTAGTTCTGTAAGAGCAGCGATAGCTAAATACTAAAGAATACACACCTACACACGCTCTCACTCTTGTGTTTAGTATTTACAGTATGACTTCCTAATCCCTTCCTATTCATCACTCTATATCCTTTCTAGAAGAATGAAGTGGGACAATCACAGTTGACTGGGCATGTTTTACACTGGGATTAGAAGCATCCCTCGTTTCCTGAGCTCTTCCCTCTGGTTTAGGGCAGTTTCACCTTACCGTATTTCTTTGATCATTTTAATAAATCAGTGGTTTGGACAAAGTAATTCAGTGTCTGAATCCAAATCTCATTTAAAATCTTTGTTCAAGTTGTACAGCCTTCTGCTTGAGTGATCCTAAACAATGATGTAAATGGAGTTTAGTTTGCTGTGAGGATTTCCTTTATAGTCAACATTAAATCCCATGTTCCCATCCTATTCATTGGTCTGCCTCAATATTTGGTCTTTTCTGCTTCCTGATTTCCATTCTTGGGTATCGCAGTGCTGTGATGAGCTAAGCCTTTCCATTCTTCATGTCTTTTCTCGTCACCCTTTTTTCTGTAATGAGAGCGTGATATGTAGCACTGTACTACGTATGTATCTAAGCAGGGATGTGTCAGTAGTTATGGTATCCTTACTCTGTGTAGAACCAAAATCAAAATCTAAAGCAAGTCAGGAAAATAGCATCAGTATTCCTGAGTATAGGAGATCAAGTTGCCATAGAATGTAGAGTGTTTTTCACAATAATAATAAGTGAAACTTGGTTTATACAAGTAAAGAAGTTTAATTCATAATATATTAAGTTTTTCACTTGACACTTTTTGAACGTTAAATAACTTTGTGAAGCTTGAGCTATTCTAAAAGCAATGTCACAACTTCTTAGTTTTATCCTGCTTCTTACAAAACAGAGTATCAGATCTAAGTTAACATTTACTGGTTCCAATTTTTTCCCTTGTTTTATCATCCTTCCACAATGAAGTAGTTTTCCTTATTGGAAAACTTATTTCCTTATTTTGAACATTTGGGAACCACCAATATGAAAATACTCCGAATTATAATATTTGTATTTTTTCTGTAATAAACTTTCCTAAATCAAATCTGTGTACGTTTATTGTCAAAGTCTTTTGTGGGACTTGGAACAGGAATGAGCAAATGTCCCCAAAATACTTGGGTTTTTTAATCCATTTGTATTTGGTAGGTCTTAGGAGTAAAACTTTAGACAGCATAGTCACAGAGGTTGCTTCATAATGTCAGGACACAGCTGAAAGGAGAATTAGCATGATGTTATTCTGCATGATTAGGCCAGGATTTCAACAAAATGGATGTTATCCATAATTAGAATGTGAAATAAATTACCAGATTATTTCAATTACGGTTCTCAGTATAAGTGACATTTTAACATATATGAAATAAATGAGTAATATATAAACTTAGTGTTTCATTGAAGAGGAGAAGCAGAGTCTAAATGAATTTGTTTTGCTATTTGTGATAGCAGTGTTCTGTTTTGAATTACTTGGGTGAATGAAAGTATTGCACTCAAGTTGGAACCAACAAATTGTCTTAACAAACAACCCAGGTTGAAATCTTGTTGGTGGCGGGTAATGGATACATTATCTTAGGTGATACCAGCAAAAACAAGGGGTCATCCAGTGAAGCTTTAAGATAAATCAGTGATACAGATTTTTTTACGGATTACGTAATTAACCCTAGGTACTTAACCAACTGGCTCACATATTGCCGAAACAAATGTCTTATGAACAGCTTTTATACTTTTGTTATTTAATTTGCATTTTACATAAAGGTATTATCCATTCATATTGAAACCTGTATGCTTTGAGACATAACCAATATCAGTGAGTTGAAAAGAGTGCCTCCCTCTGCACCCCTCACTTCAGAACCCTCTCTTGTATTGGCCAGTGTCCATGATAAGATTTTACAATTCAAAGACTCTGCTTTTGACTAGGTTAGGCTATTGATATTATTGAACCTTCTCAGAATGAAGCAATTTCTTAACTAAATTTAACTGTTTTACAGCTGTCTAAGGATGTGAGTCATTGCTAATGTGTAAATTTTTCTAGGCAAATGATTTGGAATTGAGACAACGCTTAAGAACATATATATTGGCTCCCCTGAAAATGTGAATTTCAGGTCATTTACCAACTCAAAAAATCAGTCTTCAGACTTGGGGTCGTAATTTTTTTTTCTTTTTTTTTTTTCTTGAGTTGAATTATGCTGGAGTCTCCTTAGAAACTTGTAAGGAAAATGCCTCTCAGTTTTCAGAAATAGCAAACTTTAGCGATAGGATTGTGTTAGAAGGTTTGAAGGAAATTCAAGCTATTTACTAGCAGGACAGAAGGATTGAAAACATGATAGTAATTTTCTGAGAATATGATTTGAAACATCTGGTTTAAATACTGATTGTTATAGGGAATATGACAGTACAGAAAAAATTCTTTACTAGTCGGAAGGTACTATAATTCAGTTTATGGTGACTGTTCTTGTTAGTTCAACTTTGCAGTGATCTGTCAGCAAACTGGCGCTACCAGAGGATGATTAGGTATGCAAAGGAAAGGAGGACAAAAGGAAGCAAAGGGATGGAAATGTCCTTAGAGACTATTTATGTAAACATAGCTGAACTATTTTCCTGGCTGATACAAATCTACTTGCGAAGCACCTTTGTATGAGAAAGCACTGGAAAGAGAATAGTGTCCTGGTTTCGGCTGGGATCGAGTTAATTTTCTTCCTAGTAGCTGGTATAGTGCATATAGAGGGTGAGCGAGCGGCTGTGTGGTACTTAGTTGCTGACTGGAGTTAAACCACGACAGTCCTTTTTGGTGCCCAACATGGGGCAATACAGCAGATTAAGTTTTTGAGAAAGGGAAGAAAATAGTCCAAATCCTTCTGAAGGCCCATTTTGCCATAAAACAAAGTAAGGTCAAGGGATCTGCACAGGAGATCCTGTTTTTAGGAATAAAATGGCAAGATGGATATCGTCAGATCCCAGTGGATGTGATCAATAAAATAACAGCCATGTCCTCACCAACTAGCAAAAAGGAAACACAAGCTTCCTCAGGCGTTGTGGGTTTTTGGAGAATGCACATTCCAAATTACAGTCTGATCATAAGCCCTCTCTATCAAGTGACCCAGAAGAAGAACGATTTCAAATGGTGCCCTGAGCAACGACAAGCTTTTGAACAAATTAAACGGGAGATAGTTCATGCAGTAGCCCTGGGGCCAGTCCGGGCAGGGCAAGAGGTAAAAAATGTGCTCTATACCGCAGCCGGGGAGAATGGCCCTACCTGGAGCCTCTGGCAGAAAGCACCAGGGGAGACTCGAGGTTGACCCCTAGGGTT
>NW_008795252.1:1190978-1208714 GCF_000699145.1 Aptenodytes forsteri
TATTATTATTATTTTCTCTTCCTTTGCTGTCCTACTAAACTGTCTTTTTCTCAACCCATGGGTTTTACTTTCTTTTTTCCTGATTGTCTCCCCCATCCCACTCTGGGGGTGGGGAGGGTGAGCGAGCAGCTGTGTGATACTTAGTTGCTGACTGGGGTTAAACCACAATAGTCTTTTGGATCAGTTGCAATTGTTTGTTGCTCCTTCACCAAAGGTACAAAATAATTAACTGTCTATAGAAGTTAAGTCAGTTTTTGTTGTGGCAGCACTTCTTCCTGCATACCAGTCGTTTCTCAAGTCAACCTTCTTGCGTAAGTGTGCGTGCGAAGTTAGGTCAAGAATAAAGTATTAATTGCATTAGGTGTCCTGCAATTCCTAGATTTTTTTAAGCTTTGTTTTCATTGTGTGCAAGTTTCTTCCTTTTGAAGCAGCAGCAGTGTGCCTGTTTGTGGTCCATATGTTTATGTGATAATTAAGGTTTTATTTTAAGTAGAAATCACAAAAATAAATTCTTTGTGCTTTCTAAGCTGCATAGCAACAAAATGCTTTATTTGTAAAACTAAACACTGTAGAACTTCATGCTAATTTCAAAGGACTTTTTGCAGATTGGAGATCATGAGGGTAAAAATGACAAAAAGATTTTATCTTCTGAAAAAGCAAGCAACTTTTTTTTTAATGGGAGCTATTCTGAATTTTAACTGGACCTGAGTAGCAGTAGATAAGTATGACTGTGTAAGATGTGCCACTATGCTGGAGCTTCCCCATCTCAAATTCTCTTTTTGTCCTGTCCTCCTCCATGCTATCCCCACCCCCTCTAGCCTGGTTCTCTTTCTTAAGCCAACTGTATGTTCCTCTGTAGCCCATGGCCACTGAAGGAGTCTCCTGGTATAAGATTCTCCATACCAGTTCAAGGTGTTACAGAATCCCGCTATGTTAGGTTCAGCAACGTCAGGGCATTTCCAAAGCACACAATGATATTCCAGCGTGATGTTGCAAAGACAGTAATGTTCCAGATAAGCACTGAAGTAGAGCAGCAGTAAAAAGAAGAAAACTTTCTTGGGAGGCAAAATAAAAATTAATCCTGTCTTCACTGGGTAGCAAAATTAACGTAAACTGAACCAATGTTTACCGCTTAACTGAACAGTTCACCATCTCTACACTGAAGTGTTAACTGGGACTCCAGAATTTAAAGTTCTTTAAGAAGAGAGAGACCGACCACCACTGGAATCTTGCATTTCATAGTGTCTTTAATTTACTTTATGCTAAACAAACTTTACTAAATTAACTGATATGCAAACTACTCAAAGATGATTTTTAGTATAATGATTCAAGAACAAGAAACTCTGAATATAACTTGACAACAGTTTAACCATATTTATATCAATTGGTTGGATCAGAAATTAAAAAGATCATACTGAATGCAGCTGAACTTTGGAAGGAACTCTGACTTGTGTTTGCCAAAATGTTACTCAAAAAAGGGAAATGTTTTTGATCTATCCTGAACTTCAAAACAGCTTAAAAATCTCACCTTTGCAACAAGACATGGTATGCCTGAAGCTTCAGCATTCATTCAGCTTCAGCATGTTGTTGCTAGTCTTGGGAATTTAACCTTTAAAATTAATAGCAAGAACATTACTTTCAGTCTAATTGATTCAATACAGCAATATGATACTCACTCATGTGACAGACCTTATTTCACTGGGGACTTTAAAAGCAACACCTGATATTGGAGGTTCAAATGGAGCCAACACACATACAAAAGATCAAATTTTGCTTCCATCCATGCAGTGATGAGCTATACTTCCTCCCCTTCCTTCACCACCCCACCCCCCCCACCCCAGGAATTTGTTAACACTAAACTAAATGTAGATTTTTGTAGTTCATGCAGGACTGTTGCGGTGGTACTTTTGCAAGATCTGCAATAGAAAGACGGTTATAGTGATGAGGTTTTCAGTGTGACATTTATAAAACTGGAGCTTAATCTTATAACACTGACCAGTAATATCTGCTTATAGGCGTTCATTATGGTCTCCAAAAAATGACTTTCAGAAACACAGTAATATTTACAAATCTAGTAGTGTAGCGTTCTTGAACAGTCTCTCAAGACTTAAGGTGACCTCTCATTAATACATTTGAGGAACAAAATTTCTTGGGTTCAGATCCATCTCAATTTTCTAGAGTAAACACCTTACCCCTTCTTCTGAAGCAACAATTTTTTTTGTTAGATACAACAATGTGATCATGTCGATTGTAACTGTGACGTTCTCATTCTGATTTTGATGCAAGCCCACCTTTCTCAGCTTCTCAAATACTGTAGGATTCTAGCAAAATCAAGTATGACTGCAGGCTGTCAAATTTTTATCATGATATTAGTATTCTTACATTGAAGGGAGTGGCATGTCTCCAACTAGACAGAATTGTACCTGTTCTATCATCACATACCTGCTCACTCGCCCATTCTCTCTTCCACAATGGCTTTTTTTTTCCTCATGTTAATATTCCTGACACAGACAGAATCATCTCTGCCTGTGATCGGTGAGAATCCATCATCTCCTTGTAGTCATTGACCCTGGAGCTGACGTGACCAATAGTGCCTTTACAAAACCAAGGAAGAACTGTTTGGAAAGCTCACAGCTTATGTGAAGTTTTTGTTTATTTGGATGGCTATGCCATAGGAATAGAACAGAAAACCTCTCAACCCACCTGATTATTTAGATCCTTTTTACAGTACTGCTTCCACCGGATGAAAGCTAGGATTGAAAAAGTGGGAGGCTTAACAGTATCCTGAGATATTCTTTTGTACATCTGCTCTTTTAATACAATCAAGGAATATTATCAAGTGTTAAATTGATTGTCTTCTGTATATTCAGTGTAATTTATGATGATCATGTCATGTTACTGATCAAAACAATCTCTTTCCGGAGCTGCACTGAGGAAGTCAAGTGCAGAATATAAACAAAGGCATTTTCACCATCTGTAGAAAAAAAAGTACAGTGAAAGATTTGTCTGCAGGTAGGTAATATAGCTAGTTACTACATGTTGGAGATACATACAAACAGTGGAATATGCAATGAACTTTCTCAAGTTGAGAAAGATTTTGAATTTTGAATGGGCATTTTGCATTTTTTTAAATATTTCCAAACATTATTGGATCCTCATTTTTCTAAGAGGATTGTTTCACTTTTTTCTTATTGCCTCAGAAAGAAGTAAGTTAAAGGGCTTTTACCACTTTTAATTTTTTTTCTTTCACGATTTTATTCCTTTTAGAAGAAGTCAAACAGAATAGCAAGAAGAAATTTGAAAGTGGGAAATGAAACATAAATGCAGTTAATTCTGTTACAACCCAGGTGATGAAGAAAGTTGTTGTTGTAAAGTGTCCATCTTTGATTAAAAACAAATATCTTGAAGGAGTAAAAAGGTTCTTTTCCCTTAACAGGGAGGGGGGGAAAAAAAAGAGACTGAATAACCGGTTTACAAACCCACTTCATTTATTCTAATTTGAACATCACTGGTACAATAGAAATTGTTTTCCAAGTGTCCAATTTACACGTACCGTAGGGTTGATGATGGTTCTACAAAAGGATTTCTTGGTTGAAGCATGATATGAAGATCTACTAGTAACCTCTAACTAGAGGAATTTGAGTATCTAATGGCCTTGATGGGTATTAAACTAGATGCGTCTCATTTAATTCCCTGGGCTGTTTTTTCTTTGCATTTGCATGGGGTTTTCAGTGAGATTGGTATTTGCAAAAAGTAGAATATTTCCTTGCCTTTGGAACAGAATGCCAGAGGAGACTTCTTTTGCCTCTGCTCCTGTGCTTCAGGGCTGGAAGGCAAAATAATTAGTTCCACACAACTAGGAATAAATCACCCAGGTTGAAACATGATAGTGCCTGACAACTGGTAATGTTGGGAAAAAAGATTTCAGTAAATCATTATTGATGAGGAAATTGGTATGCAGAGCAGATGATTCCAGTGTATTTATGTCTACCTTTACAGTAAGCTTAGTGTTGCTAACTTATCCATAGATTGCTGTGTTTACCCTGCAAAATAAGTATATATGGCAAGAATAAAGATTGTTAATAATCTAATAATAGTATACATTTTTTATTTTTCCTTTTTAGAAATTTTGTACAGTAATTCCTTAGGTTTGTAGAACATTTCAGAGGAAATTCATCATCTTCCAAATATTTCAAGATTAAACAGTACTGGTTCAATCCTTGTCCCTTTATGTTTTCCAGAGGGCTTGGAGATTCCATTGCGATTTATTTCATCTTTTGTTGGGTAGAAAAGAAAGACTGTATTTTGGTTATCTGTTTTATTTCTCTCTGTTATTTAAGAATTTGTTCAGAATTACTTTTTTGGAGGGGTTGGATAGGAAAAAAGGATGGTAAAACAAATATGATGTACATTATGTATTCTTTTTGAAAAGCGTTCTCAAACTACTTGCAAGGACATAATAGCAAAATTATTCATTAACTATATAGGCAAAATGTAGACTATTCTTTGCTTTTTTCTTGGGATTATATCATTTTGCAGAACCTATAGTTTAGCTATTATTTGTTACAGTAACGGAGGTTTGGGAGAAAAATGGAATAAGGCTATTATTTTGTTGATTGTGATTTCATAAAGGAAATGTTGCCTCTGTTGTTATAAAAGTGTTTCAATTTGGATACATCATTTGGTCCAGTTCTAGTTTTCTGTAGTTTTAAGGGCATGTCCTTGTTGGGAACCATCAGTTACCTGACCCTGCAAAAGGCACAGTTGTAGGTAGAGTGGGTTTTTTAGGTAGTGCCTAGCTATTAGTGTGACTTAGAACATTTCAGGCTACCTACTGTTCCCTGGATGGTAACGAAAAGCATCGTTCGTTACTCCAGACTGAAAAGTATGCATGTAGACTGAAAGAATGGACAGGTTTACACTTTCTACACGTTACATTTTTTTATTATTTTTTATTTGGTATACAGGAAGGTGCAGTTGCAATGGGAAGGAAGATGCAGCAGTCATGTATAGTACTGTCATGCAGCTGTCATCTTACTCTCGTCACAGTAAACAGTTATTGAAACACAAAAATGCATGCTGTGCTTGTGCAAATGCTTGTGCTGCCTTGGAAAGCATCTTAATATATGCTGAATCTGAATTATTTAGCTGTCTCTTTTGTGTACGGTTTGCTCACAGCAGAAAGTCACCCTGCACTATCCCCTTTTCAGCCAGTTGGAGCCTTTGCGAGAGTGTTTCACCTCCAGGAGTAAACACGAGTCTAAGAATAGCTCAGCCTTCTTTGTAGTATATTTTCATGGTTGGCTGTCTAAACAGCCAGCCTGTCTAGACAGCTGACGACACTGAAAGCTTGTAAGGTCAAAAGCAGCCACATAGGCTGCTCTTGGGGATACTACCTCCCCTGTAGCTGTACGTGTGGGCGCCAGGAGAACTTTGCAGTCAGAACTAGTAGGGTTCTTTCTGAAGCTTCACGGGTTACAAATGTATGCTAATAAGGCATTGAATAATAGATATGAGTGTATAAAGTAGGAATTTTCAGTTCTTACATTTAGTTCTGACTCACATGAGATGTCACTGGTTATGCTTTTTTGGTGCTCTTTAAAATTTGTTTTGTAGTGTCATTTGTGTTGTGCTCAGATGTAAATTTTAAGCATGACTTGGAGGCCTAATGTCTTCCTGCCCACAGCAGGGGGGGTTGGACTAGATGACCTTTAGAGGTCCCTTCCAACCCAGACGATTCTATGATTCTATAATACTTTTTTTCCTAAGAGAAATTAATGATAAAGATAAATGACAACCAATTTCAGTCCACTACCTAAAAAAACCCACAACAACGAAAAACTTTACATAGCTCTTCTGCCATTAGTAATACATGGATTGTGTACAAAGCTGGATCGTAAGTTTACATGTGCTTGCACAAGAGAAATAAATCTGGTATGGAGAATTTTATACCAGGAGACTCCTTCAGTGGCCATGGGCTACAGAGGAACATTAGCAAGGGTTTCCCTGAATTAGGTCCTTCTTCTTCCTAGCTCCCACTTGTAACACATCAGTGATTTTTTGTGACTAGATGTTCAGCCTCCTGCAAAATTCTTTACATTTATCATTACTGATTTAACCATTTTCTAAAACTATGGTCCAGATGCAATTTTAATAGAGATAGCAAAGTAGTAGTGGATGTGTCTAAATAGCCATTTGCTCTGTAATCACAGCAGCTCAGTTCTTCCAGGGTTGAAGAGTAAAACCTGGGAATAGTTACTGTATTTCCACTAACTGAGGAGCTGCTAACTGCTGTTCGACAAGTGAAGCAAAAAGGCTAGTAATGCTTTCGAAAAGTTTGCTAAATACTGGACTGGATAGCCTTTGAGGTTGTCTTGTGACATTATTTCTTACAAATGTCTTTACAAGAATGTCTTGCTACAAGTGTTTTGGAGATGGGTACCTTACATGCCACATGTCATTCACCAGTTTATGATGTACGTTTGCTGATGTGAGAAGAACTTGTCAGCAACAACAATAAAAAGGAAGCAACTAAGAAATCTGTACCCAGTTTAATCGTTTGCTGATAAATTTGTTTTTGACAGGTTATTGTAATGTTAATGTGTCTGTTTCTTGTGATGTGTATGTATGCATAAAACGGGTTTAGCATTAGATCTCCTTAGTCTGTCAAAAGATATATTCAGAACTCGTAAATTAATCGAATTCTACACCCGCAGAAAACAAGGCTGATGTATTTTCTACCCAGGGAATGGCACTTTGTGTTAGTCCATCATGTAGCAAACCACCATGTTAAATGAAAAAGCAACATGCCAGTACAGTAAAGAATATGACAGTACCAAAGGAAATACTTAAAATAATACTTCTTCACAACTTCTTAATTATCAAGTGCCTTTTCTGGTTTACATATGCAGTAATGTTTTTCTCAGCTTTTTTCCTTTCATATTGTTAATACATTAATCATCCCATCAGTCACACAGTGCCCAACATCCTCAGAAATTAGGAATAATACCCTTTCTTTATGTTGTTCTTGTAAATATTATTTAGACTTTCTTGTTCTGAATTCTTTCCTGATTATTGGAAAGGCTACTGATTCCTTGTTAATATTTGATGGGTTTGGTTGCATTCCTTGATGTTTTAGTGTAGGATTATAGGAACTAGGCCCTTATCTACCTCCTTTGCTTTAAGAATATTTTTAAGAGTTTAATATACTCCTAAGATGACTTCAGATGGTTTTGCTTGCTGTTGTCTTAAAATTTACTCCTCCTCTTTAAGATTGAAAATCTTCAAGAGCAGTTACGAGACAAGGAGAAGCAAATGAGCAGCTTAAAGGATCGAGTGAAATCCTTGCAGGCTGACACCACAAATACCGACACTGCCTTGACCACTCTGGAAGAAGCACTTGCAGAAAAAGTGAGTATGGCAAGCCTAAGGACCCTTCCTTCGAAAGGTCCTTCTACTAATAACCTCTCTAAAGTCAGCTTTTCCGTGTGTTTCCTGGACTGTGCGAACAAGACGTCTCTAATGCAATGCCGCAGTGACGTCCTTGGTCCCTGACAGCTGAGGAGGGATCAGGAGAGTGCGGTTGCTGCCGAGATGCGTCCCTCACTAGAGGGCACCGCAGGATATGCAGAGTGGCAGCCGGGCTGCTCTCCCACAGAACCAGCCCAGGGTACGACTTTTGTACGATGAGGAGGGCATATGAGGGTAGAACTGAGCCACAAGCTATTGCTCTAGTCATTAGCTATTCACCATCGTTTTGTGTGAAAGAAATTGGTGTTCTCGCATTGTCGTTTCTTTACGTGGTGCATCTTTGGTACGATTGTGGGATGCCTTACATTTCAGCTGCGGATTCTTCTGGCCCCCCCCCCCTTTTTTTTTTTAAGTCTGGCTAATATCTTGTTTCATTTTATCTTCTCTGCTCAGATATTGTAATAAGAAATTTATTTTTAAAGTTTTGCTGCATGACATTGAGTTTTAGTTCCCAATATTGAATTAAAATGAATAGTTATCCTGATGTAGCTGTATTTCAGTCTCACTTTATTTGCAGCTTTATTGTTCTCATTGTATTTTTTTTTATGCCTGCCCAATTCTCAGGAGGTAGCGGACTGAGGGAACAGCCTTGTCTATTCTGTTTTGGTGGGGCAACTTTTTGGATTTACTGTATATTTTTTCTTGATTCCTGGAGAACCAGGGTTACAGCTCCTTTAATCTGTCAGATTCTATAAATGTAAAGTTATGGTAAAGCTTTGCCTGAGGTTGGGGAATTCATTTGCATCCCTTCAGCTTCCAAGACAACCAAAGCTCCATTGATGTCTGGTGTACAGAAAAGTTGTTTTGTTGCCTTTTCTTACTGCACATCGAGCCTGGCGTCACACATGCACTACACCCCTTCCTCTCTGAAGGGCACCTAACTGTACATTTTGGAAAAATAAGATTTAAATAAGTAGGGAAGCAATATGTAATGTATCCTGGTCTTGGTTAATTTTGATTATCAGAACCAGATAAATTGCGTTGCGTTGTAACAGTACTGTGAACTTTCAGAGGTACAGAAAGCCTGATGTTTCTTAGCAATGAATCCATAGGCTTCTCCAGTCTCCTCCTTCTTGAGGGATCTGTTTTACAACAGTACAGAAAAGAAAATGGCAATATCCTACACTCCGCCTCCACGTCTACAGTGTGTAAGAAGTGTTGTGATAAGAACTCTCAGAAGGTGAACTGATTAAGAGGGATTTTCTTCACAGAGTGCTTTCTTTTGTCAGGAAAGAACCATTGAGCGCCTAAAGGAGCAACGTGACAGAGATGAACGAGAAAAACAGGAAGAGATCGACAACTACAAAAAAGACATTAAGGACCTGAAAGAGAAAGTCAGCATTTTACAAGGAGATCTCACAGAGAAAGAGGTTGACCAGCAGAATGAATCTGTTGTGTTATAATTGTTTGTTGTATGTGTATGTGTTACATTTGAGATGAAGAAAACTGTTCCTTTATAGTAATGGTCATTCAACAAGTTTATCTAGTAAAATACATTGTTTGAGAATTTTTCAAAGCATAAATATTTCAGAACCACCTTTTCACGGATAGCACACAGTCCCCTTATTTGCAGCAGTTAATCGTATTAGTAGTGAATGACCGATGGTCAATGATAGCATTTACTGGAGCTATGCTTATAGACAACTGAAGGCAGAGAACGAGCCTGTTCCTGTCTAAATATAGGGAGGAAAGGACAGAGGTTGATCAAAGCTGTGGGTGCTAAAAGCATGCAGATAATGTTTATCCCTTTATGCAAACAATATGGCTAGTTCTTTTGACTCTGAAGAGTCCTTTTTTTGATAATTAAGTTGGTTGTTGGTAATGAGCCAGTTGGCTAGACAAATTAACCTAATTATATATGAGAAGTACAAAAATTGTCTGTTCCTCTCCTGGAATTGTAACATACAAGTCTACTTACAATCTTTTTTCAAAATTCAATCAAAGTAAAACAATACAAAAAATATGCGCTCAGGAAGTGCTAAGATTTTGTCTACATGGAAGTCAACGTTTGACAGGAAAGAAACAACACAAAAACAGTTTGGAAAACATGAAGTTGAGATGTCTTCTGGAGATAGGTAGCATGAATCAGTTTCACCCCATAGCAGCTGTATACAGAAAAGCTTTGGATGCTCTCAGTTTTAGATACAGTGGCCAAATCTGCTAACAACATATGATTTTTAAATACGATTTTATTTAAAACCAATTTTTCTTAAACATGACTGTCACTGAAGCACGAGTTCTAGTTTATAGAATCTTCCATCTTTAAAAATGGTTTTAAAATGAATTTAGACAAGGTTTTATTTTGATCCTGAAAACCTGAATTAAATCAAGCTGTGTTAAGTCAGTGACATGAACATCCTGACAAAATGTGTTGTTCTAAGTTGGATCCTGAACATAGTGTGAAGGGATAGGAAGAAAATAAAGACAAAAAAGAAACTAGCTATTACACATAGAGAGAATTTACTTGATAGTTATTTTACATCTTTTATTTTAGTCATCCTTACTGGATCTGAAGGAACATGCTTCATCCTTAGCTTCATCAGGACTGAAGAAAGATTCAAGACTCAAGACACTGGAAATTGCATTGGAACAGAAAAAGGAAGAATGTTTGAAGATGGAAACTCAATTGAAGAAGGTAATCTTACTTCATATTTATATATGTGGTGTAAACATTCAGTGTTAGACAAATTGGCCATGTCTACACAGAAAACTTTAGGTCTTAAGTTTTAATTCTGTGAATTGCTTTTCAACAAGAACTGTGAAGTTGTGTCCATGCAAACCATATTACAAGCTAAGCCCAACAGAAAGTAACTTTCAGACTGTCCTGGGATAGAGTTAATTTTCTTCCTAGTAGCCAGTACAGTGCTGTGTTTTGGATTTAGGATGAGAACAATGTTGATAACACACCGATGTTTTAGTTGTTGCTAAGCAGTGCTTACACTAGTCAAGGACTTTTCAGCTTCCCATGCTCCACCGACTGAGAAGGCTGGAGGTGCACAAGAAGCTGGGAGGGGGCACAGCCAGGACAGCTGACCCAAACTGGCCAAAGGGACATTCCATACCATGTGACGTCATGCTCAGTACATAAACTGGGGAAAGCTGGCCGGGGGGGCCGCTGCTCGGGGACTGGCTGGGCATCGGTCAGCTATTATTATTACTATTATTATTAGGATTTTATTTTATTTCAATTATTAACTGTTTAACTGTTTTTATCTCAACCCACGAGTTTTCTCACTTTTACTCTTCCGATTCTCTCCCCCATCCCACCGGGGCGGGGGAGTGAGCGAGCGGCTGTGTGGTGCTCAGTTGCTGACTGAGGTCAAACCACGACACAGACACTGGTGCTAATTTTGGACTTCATTTACATGCAATAACAGTGCTGTTGACTTTTTTTTTTAACAGGTACTAGGAATTAAAGACTTAGTCTGCTTCAGTACAGTTCAGAGCAGTAATTGTGCCATTGAACTGGTGTGAAAGCTAAAAAATTAACAGCTAAACATTTCACATATCAATTATCAATGCTTGTAGGTATTAATGTGATAAAATCAGATGCATGATTGGCCCGGCCCATAGGAATGCATAAAACCAAATGAAAAAAATACATCACCAGTGAAGTGTGTGATCTTTTGTTTTAATCTCACTGCCAGTCACAGCTGATACATTGGTAGGACTTTGCTGTTCAGAAGAATAATACTCTATTACAAGCAAGCTAACTCATTTGAACATAATCTTTGGGTTACGTTTGCATTGCAAGCCGCCTTTATTTTAGATGTGAGTAGCATAAATACTGTACTGTTTAGAGGAATATTGATTTGATTTAACTTTTTGATTTTAAAAGAGCAGGTGATGAAGAAGCACCAAACACACTAACCAAAATAGTGATAACACTTCTATTTATAAAATTAGAACAAGACAAAAGGCAATACAATTTTTTAAACAAATTTAAGTCTTGGATTGTGGAATTCTAGCTGTTTCTTTACATCTACCCAGGAAAAGAAGGAGTGCCCGTGCTCTAGTTTGGAACTCTGTCCTAGTTCCTCAAATGAAAGCGAGATCAAATTTTGAGTCATCAGTTAAGACCTGTTTAGGATTTCTGTTGTGTTGGGTGCAAGGTGGGTGTTAATGCACCTGAGAACTCTGTGTAAGTGAAACTCCCTATACGCATATCTAGACCCATGTTTGCCCTTCTTTTTAATTCTGTTCCACAAAATAAACAGTTCTATTATTCAGCATCAACAAAGCACAATAGCGATAAAAGATAGTTGTGCACATTTAATTGGTCTCACAGGCTGTTTTCAGTGTACCATACAGTGGGTGAGTATTTCAGAAGTCCTGAAGGACCCTTTCATTTGAATTCTCTGTCATGAATTGCAGTTTCACCCTTTGTCAGTGTGTTACTGATAATGAGTCGAGGAATATATTGTAGCTAAGATTTGCCAGAGATTGTTATAGCAATTGGATGATAGCATTAGTTTGTAGGCAGACAGCTGCAGTGGAGAACATTGTTACAATTACTTTAAGAAAAAGAAAAAGTACTAACTGGGAGAGCACATAACAAATAGTTAGGTTATGAAAAACCAGTTGCGGAAATTCAATTAACTAGGGAATGTGTCTGTATATTTAGCATTTATAAATGTACTGCTTTTCACTGCTTCCCCTGAGATCGCTTTCCTCAGCATAAGCAGTGAGTGTATCAGTAGTATAAGCGGGTGTGGAAGTCGACCAAAATCTGGTGAAGCACTGCTAGCTAAAAGACGAACGTGCAGTTAATTTGCACTGCGATGACAGCTCTTCATTATAATTCTTTTAGGCCTACCTCTGCTCATTCCCTTTTAGAGAGAGAGGATTGTGCTTAATAGCTGGTATCCAGGAACATTACATAAGGACACATGAGCCAGTTCCTAAGACCATATATTTTTATAATCGAATCTTTTTTTTTTCAGGAAATAATTAAGAGGGTGAATTGTTCTCCTGTGATCCTTTTCCTGAGGGTTAAAATGGTAAAACAGCTCAAATGTAAAGAGCACTATTAATTGAACAGGACAACTGTGGGACAAATAACTGTATTATTAATTTGGTTCTGAGAAAAATAATGAATATAAATTCATTGTATTGTAAACACAAATAGATTTGCATCTTCCCATTCAAAGAAGCTACCTAAATCATTTGGTCAGGATGGTTTCAGTTCTACAAGCAAAGAAAATTGATAGCCTACCATTACCTATGTGCAGTATAAAGCCCTTCCATAATGCTCTGGATATCTGCCCCTCTGCTTCAGGTGTTACCGCTTACTAGGGCATTTGGACAATTGTTTTGCGTGCAGAGACCCTAAAGTACTCTCTCAAGCCCTCCTGAGACAGAATCATCAATACCTTGTTCCTTTTTTAAATACTGTGTCATGTTGGGCTACTGCATTCTTTTTATTCAAGGGAAAATTCGAATTCAATGGAAAGACTTTTTTGGTGATAAGAAGTCAGTCCACAGTGGCTTTTTATAAAGGAATTGAAGCTCTAGGACCCATGTATGCTTTCATGTAATTAACCGTGCATTTGCTTTCCTCAAGCTGTACGAAAGAACCAACTTCTACCACTGATCCTCCTTGCTTTCTAGAACCAAGTCATGGTTACTCTTAGTTACTCAAGAAAATATAGTTAGCAACCACTTGAATATGTTTTATACTTATGAGTAAGTTTAGATATTTCTTTAATAACCTTTTTTCCAGCTGTTTTTAATTTGCCAGTGTTTTTTTGTCACTTGCAGAAAAGTAGAAAAAAGGCTTTCTCTCTTTAAATGCATTGCAGATATTTATTCAGGCAGTTTGACATTTTCAAGGTGGATTAGTTCCTTGTCATCCTTGAAACAATTACGATAGATAATCCAGCTCCAATTTAAAGCTTCTAAAAACTCAGTTTTACACATCTGCATTGTTAACCATTGCAAATAACTGTCACAATTAACCTTAAAATTAATGGCCACGTAAGAGCATTCAGTTCAAAACTGAATTAGAGGTTTATTATGTTGAGTTTTATTACATTATCTTAGTGCTGTTTTGTATAAGACACATGCAGGAAGATCTCTATTGTGTAGCTCTTAACAGCAAATGGCAACAAGCTTTTTCTTTTAGGTTGTTTCCCTTACAGTTTGAACGGAGATGTATCTAACATCAATCTTGTTTCCCTTGCCTCTTATTTCCACTGAACAGTTTGAGTACTTTCAGTTAAATCTATTAGCCTTAGAAGGTAAGAAACTGACAGAAGAGCCTGAATTGGACTACTATTAAGCCATTAGATAAAAAAGATTTGGGCAGTCCTTGGGAAAAAAACTTTTGCTAATCTCTGAACAGTGAGCCTTTGAGAAATCATGAACAGTGCAAGCTTCCACTTTTTCTGTAAAAGGTATTTAACTTTACACTAAAATGAAATATTATTAACCAAGTGGAGTGCAGGGGTGCTGAAAAGTTGCTGATATTATTTTTCTTTCCATGTTAGCAGTCTCCAGTGTCTGACTAGGTGTCCAATTCTCATTGTTACTATTCCTTTTCTTACTAATGACTATTTTATATTGATCCCTGTCTCAGCGAATAAAACTGCAGTGTTTTTCATATTCAGGGTTGGGGTTTTTTTAATAATGATACTATAGTTATGCAAATCTCTGTGCTTAATGTTCTAATTATTCTACTGTCATTGCTTCTGTGCTCAATTGTCAGCCTGCTGCCAGCAGGAGACACTGTGGGAGATTCTGAATGCTGAAAGCAAGACATAAATCCCTGTTGAGTTTACATGGCCTGGTATCTTGCCTTAAATAGTCTCCTTTTTTGCTGAGATGGAATCATTAGAGCGAAATTGCACACAGGGGGTTCTCTCCCTGTTTTTCTGTGAAGTGGTTTTATGCTGTGTGTTTTGGTTTTTTTATTTTTCCTTGGGAAACTCTTTTTTTCCAAAATTCTACTTTAATGTAATAGTCTTATAGTGAAAAAGTTTTCTTTTAGTTGTTTTTCTTCAAGATACTCTTTTCCTAGCTTTTTCTGTCTTGTCTTTCCCAGCCAATATGCTTTGTTTAATCTTGTTTTTCTAATCTGGGAGAGACCAACTAACATTAGAATTTGTTCCAGCAAAGATGAGTGGATTTTTGTCTATCTTCATTTCCAGTGCATAGTTTTTCTCCCTACAGATATTTTCCTTATTTGAAAGGGATCAAGGGTAGAGAAAAGAAAGAGTCCAAAACCATATGTTAACAAACTTCCCCTTGGTGCAGTTCTAGGAACATCAGAGAATGTTAGCAGTGATTCCCTGCCAGGAAAATACCTCTAGATTCAACAGGCTTACTCAGAGGATGTTTTTTTTTCTGCTGTGGTGTTCTTCCTTCAAGTTCAGGAGGATAGTATCTTTCAAAAGACAGGAAAAAATGACTGAATGAAGTGTTGACCCAAATTCTGTGTTTCCCAAGATTTAGCTTGGTTAGTCTAATACAGGCTGTGGTGCTTTTTATTTTTGTGAACACGGATCTCCTGCCGCAACTGAAAATGTTACTGATAATATTGGTAGATGAGATAGAAATACTATTTTTTGTTCTCAGCTGATGATTTGTTTTTTCAAAGAAGGGACGATAAATGATGTATTCAGTGTAGCAACCTAGAAAGAAAAAGGCTACCAGAGAAATCAGGATGTCTTGTAAAAATAAAAGTAAAAACCCAGCAATTGTGTTCAGTGTTCAGATAGTGTCATTACTGAACTAGTTTTCTAAACCATTTAGCTGTCTTGTAATTGATATAAATGAAGCACTAGAAATTAAAGTCCTGCTCAACCTGTAAAACTGTCATCTGTAAACCCAAACACAGGACTACATTAAGTATTTGAGGACTGCACAAAATTGTTAAACTGAGAAATCAAGATCAAGTTTGGAACTTGCACAAGGGTAACTCTCCATGTTTCTCTTGTTTCAAAAGCTGGCTAGTAATACATGCTAAAACCACAAATTAAGATTCTGTCGTCTTAGTAAATTAATGTTGCAGCTATTATTTTAAATTCTTTTCTTGTTGCATCTTTTCTTTTTCTCTGTCACACTGTTCCTATCCTCAATTTTCCCCATCTTTTCCTACCTTCTTTCTCCCTTTAGCACCCTGAAGTTTTATTGAGCCATCCATCCAAGCCTGTAAGTTCCCTGGCAAACTGAGAGGCTATTGCCAACCCCATTTAATTTTCTGTGTTGCACGTGTATTCACCTGTGCTTTTATGTTTGGGCCAACACAGAGTATATTGGTGAATTACTTTAGTGGTGGGTATGGATAGTATGGATACAAACAAAATGCTATGGTGTATCTGACCAGTCACGCTCAAAAATGCCTTCTAAGATGCTTTTACTTTTTGGCTGTGTTGGTCTAACTTCATTACTGTTTGGACAGCTTAATATTGTGCTAATGTTTTTGTTTCCCTTTGCTGCAGTTGCTTGAAGTGTCCTGTAGTTTTTCTTTCATCTCCATTGTCCGTACATTTCAGAGCAAGAATGTAGAATTTCCATGCAAATCAAGCTTCTTGCGTGAAAGTATTCTGTAACACCATGTACAGCAGCGCATTAGAAATAATAATTAAGTTACAGCAAGGAAAAGATTGCTTAAAAACTTGTGTAACCATTAAGCTCGCTGATACTATGTTGGTTTAATTTTGGATCCTGTTACCAGCCTTCTGTTTGATGTTACAGAGCACTCCTTTCAAGGAGTGTTTGTATAATAATATCTTGGACACTGTAAATTACGTAATCCAAGGTGTTTTTCATCAGAGATTTCTTTTGTGACTGTGTGCATAAAAAATCGTGTTACAAAACTTTCAGAAGGCTGATATCTGTGTTACTCTTGACAATGTTCAGGGTAAATGTAGCTGTCTATCCTGACAGTCATTGTCTGAAGGTCAGAGAATTCCTGGTGCTTTTAATAGTCCAGTTTATGTGACATCCCGTATTAGAAATTAGTTTAATAGAGCAGATGATACAATGCATTTATGGGACTAGATTTGGGAAGAGTTGTGTGTGCGATGGGGAAAAGTATTTTGTTAGGATTATCAGAAATAACAATGAATAGTCAACTAGGGCATAAAAACTCCTACACTGCATTTTGAGTTAGTTATTATATGTAAAAACAGTCATTAATAAATATTCTAAGGTATTTGGTGCACAACGATTAGGAAAAAAATTACATTATTTTCTTAAAGGATATAAGATTAGTGGATATGGCATTTGAAGGCTTTCCTTATTTAGTATTTCATGACAGAGAATATTTTTTCCCCAAAGGTATTGTGTGTTCAGGTATGAAAAGCAGATTCAAGATAAATTGATAAATTATTTCCTGATAAATTGATACATTTCTCCTCTTTAAAATAATTTGCCAGCCTCCTGACCTGTAGATTACACTGGTACAGTCTGTTACTAAACTTGTTTAATGCATCCTATTAAATAGCTTTTTTTACCAATTTTGCAAAGGTTTTGCAAAATCTTTTAAATCTTTTAGTTGAAGTTTCTTACGTTGTTTAGTTCAGTCTGAGATTTTGTTTGGTTTTGTGTCTTTTTGAAAGAAACTCTCAGCCATAACTGCTCACTGTTTTTAAGAACAAAATATAGAAATATGTTGGTTTTAATCTTTTTTTTAACACTAGTAATTTTTTATTAAAAGATTTGGTCCTTGTACCGGATATTTTTGATGCCCCTGTTTAAATCTATCTAAATTGGCTAAAGGTTAAATGCATTGTCTATTTGTACGTGCTCAGGAAAGAGAGAGATTTAGCAATGAAACTTCCCAAAGATTCCACCTGCACTGGTTATACCCCATCCTGGAGAGGGAGGACGACCTTTCCGTTGTGTCTCTCCATTGCCACAGCCTCTTCTAGGTCTGGTCATTTGAGCAGGCAGCAGGAATGCTAAGTAGGCTATTCACCAAATACCATGCTGGTTCCAAGCAGCTGCTTGATACAAATACAGCAGAAGCAAGAATGGGCATCTCGGTGTGCAGAACAGATCAGGACAAATAATCTGTTAGGACTGGAAGCCAGTACTGAAAGTTAGCCGTTGGGAGGATGTCGTGGTTTAACCCCAGTCAGCAACTAAGCACCACACAGCTGCTCACTCACTCCCCCTGGGTGGGATGGGGGAGAGAATCAGAAGAGTAAAAGTGAGAAAACAGATAAAGACAGTTTAATAGGGAAAGCAAAAGTCACGCAC
>NW_008795252.1:1208875-1215357 GCF_000699145.1 Aptenodytes forsteri
CCCAGCTTCTTGTGCACCCCCAGCCTACTCGCTGGTGGGGTGAGAGGCAGAAAAGGCCTCGACTCTGTGTCAGCACTGCTCAGCAGCAGCTAAAACATCCCTGTGTTATCCACACTGTTTCCAGCACAAATCCAAAACGTAGCCCCATACTAGCTACTATGAAGAAAATTAACTCAATCCCAGCCAAAACCAGCACAGAGGAGAAAAACAGATTGGATTTTGCTGGGGGAATGAGTAGCTGGGATTACCAGGAAAATTGTACTGAATCTGGGACTGAGGGAAGATACGGTACGAGGAGGGGGTTGCATATGGGCAGAAGACGTGGGACTACAGGTGCTGTTGGATAGAACTAACTGTGCAAAAAAAGCCCCCAAACCTGAAAAGAAAGTGGTAGGAAAAGCATGAGGAGAACTGGTAGATTAAGGGAAATCTAGGGAAACAGGGAATCTGCCTGGATAAGAGAAGTGGAATTTGAACCTGGCTAAATAATGTTGATAAAAGTGGGGAAGTGATTGTACCCCTGTACTCAGCACTGGTGAGGCCGCACCTCGAATACTGTGTTCAGTTTTGGGCCCCTCGCTACAAGAAGGACATTGAGGTGCTGGAGCGTGTCCAGAGAAGGGCAACGAAGCTGGTGAAGGGTCTGGAGAACAAGTCTTATGAGGAGCGGCTGAGGGAACTGGGGTTGTTTAGCCTGGAGAAAAGGAGGCTGAGGGGAGACCTCATCGCTCTCTACAACTACCTGAAAGGAGGTTGTAGCGAGGTGGGTGTTGGTCTCTTCTCCCAAGTAACTAGTGATAGGATGAGAGGAAATGGCCTCAAGTTGTGCCAGGGGAGGTTTAGATTGGACGTGAGGAAAAATTTCTTTACTGAAAGAGTGGTGAAACATTGGAACGGGCTGCCCAGGGAAGTGGTTGAGTCCCCATCCCTGGAGGTATTTAAAAGACGAGTAGATGAGGTGCTTAGGGACATGGTTTAGTGGGCATGGTGGTGTTGGGTTGATGGTTGGACTCGATGATCTTAGAGGTCTTTTCCAACCTCAATGATTCTATGATTCTATGATTCTAAGTTTGGGGAAATGAGATATAGTACAAAAGGATTGTACTTGGTGCAAATAGGCAGAATTTGCACACAGGAGAGCATATTCTCTATGAAATCTTTTTCTCTATGAAATCTTTAATAGCATGCAAAATTTCTGAGACTCCCCACTACTCTGAAGTCAGAAAATACAAAATATGGGAACAAACTGGGTGTTTTATTCCCCAGTATGATATAGTTAACACAGAACATAAGGTGCAAGAGGCTGTATGGTGGCTTTTAAAGTTCCAGTCCTGTTGATGGTTCATGACAACGTCAGCGTCATCTCATGTGATGGAAAGTTGGGGGTTTTTTCCCCCTGATTTTCTTATACCTAAAAAATTAAACTTAACTACTCTACCCCTCCCAGAAGCCTTGTTAAGATAACATTCATTTTGAAAAAATTAAATATCCAAAAGCTAGGAAATGGCTGATGCAACATTGTGTGGCCTTTCTCATTTTTCATTGTGAGGTAGTTGTTGTAATATTTTATAACTAAATTTTTGTCTGCCAGACTCTTGTGCTTTTCAGTATTGTGTGAAAAATGCTCAAAGAATGAGCAAGAGTCATATAAGGAAGATGATAATCATCTAGAGAAATTAGATGATAATTTTTTTTTTAAGAGTAGGAAAGCATTAAGGGAATAAGGCAGGATATTTTTGCATTTCAGTTTTTCACCTGCACAACAGGTATAATAATGCATCCTCATTTCCCACTGGTGGTGTTGAGAAGTGAAGTTAGTTACTGTTTGCTAGGAAATAGCCTACAGTCGTGATTAGTATGATAGAAAGAAAATGAGGAATTATTTTTTTTTTAGTGTCATTTGTGTAATTTAGAGTAAATAAGGCATAGAGCTATACACTGAATATCAAAAAACAAATACTGAATATCTGCTCGTTACTTGAGTAATTCCCTTCTGTGCATTGAATGAAGTGCTGTTTCTGTAATATGGTAGCCTGTGGTCAGGTGAGTAAAGCCTGATTCAGAGGAGGCATGGGTAAGGGGGTTGAAGTACGCTCACAAAGACAGCTGTCATCTGGGCATTTCTCTTCCGTCTTTGTACACTTTTTGTTTTGGTGTAAATTACAAAGAGAGAAAATTGTTAATGTTTAATAACGACTATGGGAACTTATATCTTTCTGCAGAGATTATTTTTTTCAGTAATGGGTTCTCTCGAGGCATCTTCCTCCTATTTAGACTTTCAGCCTTCTTTATTAAATGATTCCAACCAAATACTTGCTTATTCAGTGTCAAAAATTTACAGTCACGGTCTAACCATTTAAAAGATTTTGTCAATAATAAGATAACAAATAACTCTTTATGACAGACTCATTTTCCGGTGCATAGTATATCAGAGAATTCACTGAGCCTTTAACTTCCAGTACAGCCTTTTTGAACAGCTGTTACAGTACGTGGTGTTTAGAGCATTGGAGCTAAAGGAGGAGCAAGTCTGGTTGTTTTTCAAATTTATAATTTTGTTGAAACTAATAAAGACACGATGGAAGGCAGCACATATGTTTTATCGCTTGAATTGCTGCCTTCACAATAGGAAAAATAAAGAAAATGGTTGTGTGTGTGTGTCTTTTGCAGTAAATAGTCATATTTTTGTATTTGTATGTGCATTTACTATTTTTAGGAGATGTGAGGCACACTTGGAGGTAGGAGGGTGGATTAAAATGGGATTTCAGATTCTTGGGAACTTCCATTTTGTGGCCAAAAGTTCTTGGCAACATTTGTATGTGAAATGTTAAACTGAATTTACTGTCTCAGTTCATAGGTAAAAGTAGAAAGTGTTTGCTGTGAATTATTTGCTGTTTTATTTAGTTAATCTTTTAGGAATATTGATTGGGAATCTTAGCCATAACGTTTGTACTTTTTATTTACATTTTAGAATTTCTAAATTAGATATGTGCTATTGTTTTCTTCCCTGCCTCTGGCACACTTTAAGCTGTGTAAGATTACCTTTCCTCTTAGTAAAGAGTGTTTTTTGGCTTGAGAAATATCAACTTAGAAAATTCTTTTTAATGTGTTTTGTCTTCCTCTCCTCTCCATCTGTAAATAGTCGTTATTTCTGTGAAACATTGGTCATCTTTGTTTTAGTTGTTGAAGTTGGCTTTGTCAGCTGGTTTTCTGTGGAAGCAATGGAAGTTATAGTACATTTATTTGAGGAACAATCACTCTTTCTTTTATTCTTCAGGTACTCACCCCATCACTTACCACATTCCAGATGGGAAATGATGGCTAAGAGCAGAAAAGCAGAAAGCTGTTAAACCACCTCTTAGTTTATAGTCCCTCTTAAGAACTTTGAGAGCATATCCAGAGTAGTAAGCTTAAACTGAGTAGTAAGCTTAAACTATTCTCAGTCCTGAACCACTTAGAACTTGAAATAAAATTCACACTGGTAAAGTTTAATACTGATCAGATGAGCTTTGCTAATAAAAACACCGCTTAAGAAGGTGCTACTTTCTAGCTAAAATGTTTCTTATGCAGATCAATGCAGAATCAAACATGCAAGTTTGACTGAGCTCTTGAAAGTAGCTTAAATTCACCTGTTTGACTCCACACTGGAACAGACATGGAGAGCTAATGACAGAGTCAGTAGTAACAGTTAAGAGGTTTAAAATAGCCTGTAATCAGGTAAACTCAGTGGCCCGTGTGGACATACCTTTTCTTATTTCTCGTTTGTCAGAGGAGAAAGTGAAATGTTGCCTTCACCCTAAGCAAGCTGCTTTTTCAATTTATTTAATTTTTTATCGTACTTTTATACATTTTCATACTTGTAACTATGTGAAGAGGTTGCAGATTTAGGAATGCTGTCTCAGGCAGAGCTGAAAGTTGAACCTATTGAAATGCACTTCTTATAGTCTCTTAATACAGCAGAAATTGTCTTTGTGCATTTGTCACTTTACATGTCCATTCTGTTTCGAAAATGAAATTACTGCCTTATTTTGGAATTTTTGTACACCTTTGGTGGGCGGGGGAAGTTGTATGTGTTGGGTTTTTTTTTACTGTGAATATAGGAATTCATTATTTGTGTTTAACTTTCTTTTTGGTTAAAAAAAAAACCAAACCCGCTGAATTATTTCGCACGGTGTTGCATTGGGAAGGTAGCTAATTTAATCTGTTCCAGATCTTGAAGTGAGTTTGTGGGAAACCTCTAAATGCATTGGTTTTCTCTCCTATACAATAAATGAATCCAGTAGGATTTTAGATATGGTCATGTAACACATATTTTGTACATACCCCACAAAATGGACCAAAGTCACTCAGTCAGTAATTCACAACTCAGGAAGTGGTCTCCAGTTTACACCATATCACATAACGTTTTCTTTGTGTTAGGTGAAAGTATCCATACTTAGGTGCATTATATACAAATAACATGTGTTACGTGTCTTAACTAATAATTTATGTCATGTAAATAGCCCTTTCGTTCTATAAGAACCAGACACACTGACTTGTTGGCTAATTTTCTAAAAAAGAAAATTGATTTCCCCTTCTCAGTAGTGTCTCTTGGGTTGTTGTGGAGATGCTTTTATTAGCACAGAGTAATATAAATCAGGACTGTCCTGACAGTAGAATTGCATTAGGTCTTACAACGTATTTTGAATTAGAGAGTTTAGTAATGCAGGCTAACAGCCCAGCTTTGCTTTTTTTAAAAGAAGTTTCTTGATTATCTGATTATGTATTTTGGATGACTTTAAAGAGCCTGGAGGAGTATTTGTTAAAACAAACAATCTGAGATGTTGGAAACATACCTAAATCCAGTACAGAAGAATTCAGGCTGTACCTCTGGTGAAAACCAGACTTAACTCTATACATAGTGTCTCTTAGGAGAATATAGATGCCCCCCAAAAACATATTTCCAGTTCTTGCAAAACAGTATTTGGAAGGGAAAGACGTGAGTTTTTGCTTGAAATTTAAGCATAGTTGAAAAGAAAATGAAATCAAATATTTCAGATTTCCCGCAGGCTGGAAATCCCAATAACAGGATTTCCCAATAACAGGAACACCCACCAACACTCTCCTTCCAAAGCAGAGTATGTTCCCTGATGCCTGTGGCTGTTCATGGAACACTTACTAGTCTCATTGCTGCAATGTCCTCCAGGAGTCTGCATCATCTTGGCAACACGTTATTTAGACTTCCACTTGCCTTACAGAGTCCTTTCCAAGGGTTTATAATTCAAAGTGCTTATGGGGCAGTAAAGAATCTGGAAGCATAGACAGCCCTAACTCCAAAAGGCTTCTCAAAGCTTCCAGGCTCACCAGGGATGCACTTGGAGCTGGGTCTCAGAAGCTCAGAAGCAGGATTTTCAGACTTAACAGCTCAGTGACAGAGAAGCAGTGGGGTTTGACTTGAAAGTCTCTCAGAAGTGGGGAGCCTTTTAAGTCTTCCTAAACACATTGCCTCAGGAAAGGGTTCTGTTCTTCGAGGATCTATGGTTGTTGGGCATTCCTGCTGAGACCTGCCTGGGAGACGTGGGGATTGCCAGGCATTTTGTTCTAGGATAAAATACTGTGCAGGTTATCCAGCTTTCTGGAATTCCTTGCTTAAAAAAAAAAAGAAAACCAAAACAGCTTAGCATCGACCCTTAGGCAGGCTGCTACAGGGCCAAGGCCCTGGAATATGAAGCGTTCCAGGATTTGGACAACCCAGATCCATCCCAAGGTCATAGTCCCAGTAAAGACAGGCATCAAGGCCTTCTTCAGTCCTAGAATATTCTGCTCTGAGATTCTCCTGGACTTCACTAGAATGTGGCTTTGGCTTTAACGGAGCTAATTAAAAACAAGAGACTTTGAGGCAAAAATGTTGGGGCCATGAATAGATATTTTCCTCCGGTCTTATTTTACTAAATAACTGAACAGATTTAGCCAAGTATATTTTTGCTGTTACTTGGTTCTTTGGAAGCAGCAGCTTCTAATCCTGAGGTTTATGCTGCTGCAGTTCTGTCCAATTACCTTTAAAAGCAACAGAGTCCTATACTATCAGATTTAGACTTACTGTGCTTTGGAGCAGAACATTGGCAGCTTGTAAAACAACTTTCCACAGCTGCACACGGGGGAAAACAGTCTGTAGTCTTATTTTCTGTTGTAGGTTGGTTTCAGAGAAGAGAAAGGCCTTGAGTTTGCAGGCAATCTTGGTCGGCAGAATAGTTCCACCAAACCTGCTATTCACTGAAGCATGAAATAGCTTTAATTGATATCAAATAGCAGTTCAAGATCCAAGAGCAGAGGGGCAGGGGGAGAATGAAAAGATAGTCCTTAGTCTGCTGGTTTAAACTCCAGCATAAATACTGCCTTTTCATTGTCTCTAATATGCTTGGGAACTGTTGAATTAATTTTACTAATAAATTAGTGATTTTTTTTTTTTTTTTTAACAAACCAAGCCATTTTAAAAAAAAAAAAAA
>NW_008795252.1:1215606-1227063 GCF_000699145.1 Aptenodytes forsteri
GGCCATTTTAAAAAAAAAAAAAAAGCTCTTCATTGGAGTCATTTTATCCTCAGTCCTCTGATGCTTTTTGTCCTCATAGCCTGATATTAAAAAAACGTATTTCCTAGGTAACTAGGCAAAGATATTTTCAGTAGGTAGCCATACTCATGTTAGTCCTAGTCTATACGGCTCAGATAAGTAGCAAGGACTTCAGTACATTAGCACCATCTGTGCAAATCTATCTGATACTTTGCATACTGATGTAGTTATTGAAGGCAAATCACAATCATTAACCTGTGATGTATTTTTCTAGATTATCTAGGTTAAAAATACCTCAGACAACTATTTCTACAGTCATATCACTGGTTTAGAAGTATATTTTAGGAATTTTTATACCCCTCACACTTACTTTTTCTTTTCTTTCAAAGAAATTTAACTTTTTTCACATTTTTACTTCTTTCTTATGTCAATTCTGTTTCAGATCCAAAAAATCACTTAAATTTTTTTAGACTGAATTAAAAAAATTAAATCTGTTTCTGAATTTTTCTTTTCCTAGAAAGTATTTCCCCATACTTAAAAGTAGCATATGCACTGTATATTTATTTGCCATTTTGAAATAAATATCTAGATAGCGTTTTGCAGTCATAGTATCTGTAAAATACCTATGTGTGAATGAAGTGTTTTTTCTTGAACCTTTTTCTTACAGGCTCATGAGGCAACACTGGAGGCTAGGGCCAGCCCAGAGTTAAGTGACCGTATGCAGCAGCTGGAAAGGGAGGTAACACGGTATCGGGAAGAATCTAGCAAGGCTCAAGCTGAAGTGGATCGTCTTCTGGAAATCTTGAAAGAGATGGAAAATGAGAAGAATGATAAGGATAAGAAGATAGCAGAACTGGAGAGGTGAGGATGGTATAAAGTTACTAGAGGAGCAAAAGACCTGATTAAAGTTAGAGATAACTTAGTCCATTTTTCTTGCCTTAAAAACCTTAGGGTGCCTATTTTGGGAAGGTCTGTTTAGAGGTTTTTCTGCCTTCAGTCCTTTATTTTGGTAGATTGTAAGCAAAAAGGTGTCTTACTGTGTGCTTTCATTACCTGGCTGCTCAAAAATAGGGCTGATATAGATAGAACTAGAAAGGTAGATAGAGCTGTAAGGGAAGGGAGATGGTAGGAAAAGTTGCCGACACTGTGATGTGTTTGGAGAACAATTTGTTCTTTTGATTTAATAAATTCCTCAGGCATGGTTCTCCAAAAAACTAATAAGAAAAATGACTGTTAAGAGCTTGTGTACTAGTTACTCAGGTTCTTCTGACAAGTGGCATTGAATCTCTTACTGGTAGGGACACAGGTAAAGTTTGGCTAATGTGAAGCCGAATGAACAGATTTGCTTTTGTCCAAACGAAATGTGATTCAGCACTTTTCAGCATTTTCCATCTTCCTGTTGGAGCCAGGGTGCTCAGATATTTTTTTCTAGCCTTTAATGTTCCAAACAAAAATGATAATTTATTATGATTCTATGACATTTGTATCACAATTACAAATAGTAGATCTTGGGAAAGACCTGAAACAGGTTCTGTTTGCTGTCGTTTTCTCACCTTACAGTGGGCCACGAGGGAGTTTCTAGGCAGTAATACCAGTTTGGGGTTTTTTGTTTACCATTCGCAATGAAGAATCACTGAATTGGAAAAGCAAAATGGAAATTTGATTATTCCCATTTGCCTTGTGCCAGAATAGTCTTTCTAATTTCTATCCTATCACTATTTAACTGCTCTGCATTTAACGTCGGGAAGATTAGGGGAACTGAGTAGAGGACGTTTCAGGTTCTGCATGATGGCAATGGTTATTGTTCATTGGCTTGATGATAGTCAAATTATGGGCCCCTCTGAATGACTTGAAAAACTCTTTTCCAAGAAGACCATTCTTGTTTCCTTGAAAGTGACTGAGCTCTGAAACAGTTCAGCTTGTCAGCTGGGTTTCTTCTCTCTTTGTGATTGTAAGCAGCATCCCGTTAGTTTTCTTTAAGTTGTTATTTTATTTAACCAAAATTCTCTATACCTATGGTATAAACTTGAACACCCAAAAGTGAGGATATGTCCTTCTTAACTGTCTTCCCTTTTTTTCTAAGTGATATAACTTTCAGCCCATTGATACATGATGTGTTCAGTAGAACTTTCAGGCAATAGCTTGATAGAGTAGGTGCATTTAGTATGGCAATGAAAAAGCTAAATAGCAGTTACAAGTCATATTTGTCTGTGTGATTTTTTTCAGTCCCTTAGAGGTGCCCATCCTGGGTGTGAAGTTCACCATGTCATCATCTTAGGGCATGCAAGTTGACTAGGGATCAGGGTATAAGCAACAAACTTCTATTAGGAGTAAGGTATGGGGAAGAAATATGTTCATAGTGGCTTAATTTTTTTCTGTGTGCAGAAGTGATTACTGTTTAGGAAAAGCAAGTCAGAAATACTCATCATTCCTCAACCTGGTTCCTAAAGGAGATTGGAATGGCAGGAAGAAAATTTTCTTATGCACGCTTTTAATGCAAGTCTGATTTTTTTTGATTACATTAGCATTCAGAAACTCTAATCAAGATTGGGACTTGAAGTATCAAACACTGAATAAACACATATAAGTGGCCTATAATCAAAAGAGTTTATAGTCTACTAAGCAAAAATAACAAAGAAGATAAATGAAGATGGGTCTCCTCTTTTACAGATAGATAAAAGCATTGGCAGCCAATCTTCAAAGAGTTAGAAAGGAACTTTCTTTGAAAAGATGCAGTTCCAGACATCTGCAAAGCAATTACTGTTTTTCATGTTACAGTGGTAGTTTCTTGCTGTTTCAGGCACAGACCAAACTCTTACTATATCAATGAAAGCATTAAAACCCCCAAATGTCTGGACATCATTCCGTAACAACTTGGTGAATACTTTGACTATTCAGTGTTATCCATTCCTTCTTACCACCTGATCTTCGCTTTCATAAAAACAAAAATAGTGTTCCTCTTCTCTTTTTAACTTCTTGTCTTTTCTACCAGTACTGAGATAACATAGAATACATCTTCTTTTATTTCTAGTAATTGGAATAGGTATTTCAGCTATGTCAAAGAAAAGACTACTTTTATTATCATGTGATTGCCAGCAGCTGTGTAAATCAAGGCGGGGGGGGAAATCTAAGAATATTCATGTTCTCTAACCACTCTAAGTGGAAATGGAAAAGGTCTTTGAGATCTAGAGACCTAAGGTGCATACTCTTATTGTGGTGCATTAGCAAAGTATCAACACCTGAAATGATTTTTCAGGTGGAACTGTAGTATAATCACAGCACTGGAGAAAAAGATGCAAGGTTTCAGATACTTTGTAGTGAGGTTTTGACTGGTAATTTCTCTTTTTCTGAGTAATTGTTGAAATTTCTATTTGGCCTTAGTTGTTTTCAACTGCTCCCCCAAACCCCTATTCTCTGGAAGTTTGCTTTCTCCTTGTGAGTTTTTACACAAAGCAGAGATTTTAACATGCCTATTAAATGTATAGGTTGGTCCTGGTTTTATCTACCATGCTTGTTTATAAAGTATTCTTTCATGGCTGAACTGATATATCCGGGCACGTTACATGGATGTTTTAGACCTAGAGTCTTGGTTTTCTGAAAAGAATAGATAATTTTGCCTTTTAAAAGTCCTTCCTAAACTGTAGTCCATGCAGAGTGAGCTAGAGATTATCTTGACTTCTAATGCTTCTACAGCTGTTCAAACTCTGCTGTGCAAAGAAGAACCCTAGTGCTTGCAGAAGCATTTGTCAGCAAGCAAAAAAAGTGACTATTACTGTGCCTATCAGGAACCGTTATTATTAAGTGTAGAGCAAGATGAGAGGAAATAAGTCACGTTCAGAGAATAACTGTACTAACAAAAATGGGATTTTTCAAAAGAGAGAGTCTCTCCCTGGAGTTTTTCCTTATGCTAGTTATATGTGACAACTAGACCATACGTTGTCAGGAGAAGAGAAATAGTAACACGGTTTCATCCATAGAAGAGAAGAAATGAGTCGCCTATTAGGGAGGTATGTATAGGGGAACAGAGAAGGAGAAAAGATAGGAGGAGAGGAGGATGAAATGAAAAGCAGAAAACTGTTTTCAATGATGGCAAAGCTGCCTTCAGTTCAAATTAAAATAAAGAGGGCAATGCTTCCACTCTTCAGTAACTTGTTGCAATTACTGGGTCGGGGATGTTGTTTTTCAGCTGTGAATGGGAGGAAAGATATCAAAAAATAATGTATTAAATATGGTGCATGCTATGCAAAAGTTTGAAAAATACTCTAGAGTCAAGATGAGATTGAAAGCACAAGCTCATTAATTTATATTCTCTGTGGGCAGGATTTTGCTTTTTCTTACGGGCAGGTGGGCCATAAGTCCGCATTTCTTCTGTGGGTGAACAGCCCTATAAGTTCTGTTTCTGTCCCTGGATTGTGGTGGTGTAGAGGGTTTTATAGCTGTCTGTTTATTCACTTTCTTTATAACTAACTGTTTGCTTCTTGTACTGCCATTCCATAATCTCCTGTCTCTCTGTAACTTTTCATTTTGTGTTTTGTTTCCTTTCTCGCTTTTTTTTTCCATTTATACTGTCACGTCCTGGTTCCACGAGTTGTTTTGTTTTGTACGTGCGGGGGTTTTTTTGACTATGCCTTTTCTCAGAAAGCACGCCTCCCGCAAATTGCACCCTCCCTACCAGGTGTCAGTCCCTGCACCGCAACACGTAGGGGGGTTTGTGTGGGACTTCCTGGGAAAGTGAGTGCTCTACAAGGCTTCTGTTTTATACTGGCGTCCTGGTTCCACGAGTTGTTTTGTTTTGTATGTGCGGGGGTTTTTTTGACTATGCCTTTTCTCAGAAAGCACGCCTCCCGCAAATTGCACCCTCCCTACCAGGTGTCAGTCCCTGCACCGCAACACGTAGGGGGGTTTGTGTGGGACTTCCTGGGAAAGTGAGTGCTCTACAAGGCTTCTGTTTCCTACGGGGTGGAATGTCACTGCTGGCTGCCCGGCTGCTGCTGCTGCTGCTGTTTGGGTCTGCTGCAATTATGCTTTTTTTCTTAGGTCAAACAGGAACTAGTTATGTCAAGTACAAGCTCTAACAGTCTCTGCGTTCAACTCATGTCACAGTGGTTATGACCACAGTCCAAAGGAGGTTTGCTGCTATTCACCCTGATTTAAACTGGACAGAAGCTGTTGCTTTTTATTCTAATTCTCTTGCTGTGTTTCACCTTTGGTTCTAATCTCTGCTATCAATTCTGCCTGAACCAGCTAAAACTCAAGTGTTCTAAAATGTGTCATTGATAGAGGTCAGTATTGCCTTATTCTTGAGTTTTATTGTGATTATTATCCTGTAATAATAAGAAGAAAAAAAAAGAAGACAAACGAAAGAAAAATAATGCTAATCATCTGGGACATGGCCATCACAGCCTTCAGATGGGTGGTTTACACACAGAGGTATTTGTGTGCATATATTCTGTAAATAAGAACTGACTCTATACTTGAGAGGTGGCAGTAAATATATACGTATACGTTGCTTCAGAAGTAAGCACTGAGTGAATATGTATGGAAATCCTGGTTCCAGTTACAGACTTGAAACTGATTTTAATTTGGCATGATTGCTATATATGATAGGTAGTCCTTGTAAGAACATAGGGCACTACCATTTTTTTCCTGAATGAAACTTGAATTTGATTTGGGAACAAAGGAAGACACTGCCCAGCTTTGGAGTACCAGCAGTCCCATTAAGGACAGCGGGAAATGATTGCTGTTTTAAGAGAGATTTTGGGGAGTTTTTCTAAAAAGAATTTAAGGATGCCCTGTTCAAGAAGAAACCTTCAAACTTTTGATGTGTAACAGTCAAAAGGTATACTCCTCATCTTAAATATTTCTTCTCAACAGTAAATAAAAATAAAAGATTAAAAAACACAGGGTGATCTCAAAGGAGCGCTGAAGAATGTGGGCAGTAGAAGGAAGTATCTTACTCTGTATGTCTTTAAGACAGTGATACGTTTACATAGTGGTCTGTGAAGGATAGATGGAGAGGGAAATTAACTGCATGTTCCATCAGCTTTATGGTTTCCTAGAACAGTGTAAAGGAAACTATACTAGTAAATTATGCCCTAAGCTTAAGTCAACAATTCGAAGTTGAAATACGTATTTTCAAACCACTACTCGTATCTTGTAATAATTCTCTTTGGTTTTCAAGTTAGTTGTTTCTGTGAATTTTTAAATAATTTTTTTAGACAATTCCTAAACAAGAACCATGTCAGGGCATATAAGTAATTTAAACTAAAAGGGACGTTGTCAAATTAAAGAACAAAAGGTGTTTATAAAGTCGTAATCATCACCGTTAAAGTTAACCTTGAGAGATGGTATGACTATAATTCTGTATTATTGTAACACATTAAAGTCCTCAAAAAATAAATTGAACTCTGATTCAGGCATAGGAAAAACTGAAATAATTAAATATTACTTTAAAACACTTTAATCCATTTTGGTACCATAAATCATAATAGCAAATCAAATATATTTATCTCACAGTTGCATGGTATTATTACAAGGCAGAATTTGTTGTTGTGTTTCTCCTCCACTTCCCTCAAAAATCCCTACCTTAAGTGAATATTAAAATTCTAAGGTTAATCACTCAAAACTTAGGACATTCCAAAATGAAGATTGCCACGTAATTTTAATTCACCTCTTATGTGAGCCTATGCATCACAGTAAAGTGATACAGTCTTTAATCATATGAACAAATTTTTTCCACAAAAATGCTGCCTTCGGTGTGTGAAGGGCATAGCTGAAATTGTCCCTGAAAAATCCAGGGTGAGGCTGACACCTGTCATGGAAAATTTCAGCATAATTTGTTAATATTTGGCAGGCAACTGAGAACAAGGTTTTGTAATGGAAAGAAGTGGTAAGGCCCGTAGTCAGTCCAGCTCCACCTCTGAGGACACAAATCTATTGAATATTAAGATTGTCATCATTTCCAAGCTAGGAAATGAAGAAGTAATTTCTTTCTTCTCAGTCTTGCTTTATCTTCGCACAAAATGAACATTAGGCCTGAAGTCCCACTTCAAGTTTCACAGAGAAAAAAAATAATGCATTTTATATCAGCATAACTGCTCTAAACAGATAAGAATGTAAGATGCAGGCACCTTTACTCACAGGTATTTAGCTTCAGACATTTGAAAGTATGCTGATTTTCGGACAGCAAGTGTCTGCCTTCTGACAGTCAACCCTGTTAAAGTGCCTTAAGATCAACACTCAAACTCACTAATCGCTTTTGAAACCTGCATCTAAGAAAAGAAAAGAGAGAGACACTGCCAATAATTGCAAATCCATCTGTAGAGAGCACCAGATAGAAAAGCCATCATAGTGATTTTACGGTGAGTCCTCAATCCATCCTCACTTTTTCACATAATGGGATATCCTTTTTCCATTTGTTCTTTATTTAGCTGTCCTTTATTTCCCATTCTCTCCCTTTCCTGTGTTTTGGGAGAAACTGAAACTTTGTTATATTGCAGAAACAGCTGTTTTAAAAAACAAGGTCAAAGAACCCCAATTAGTCCAGCCCTTGACATGGTGAGAGGTCAGGGCTGGTGCAGGCTTTGGCTGAATGAACTTGCTGTGTTATCCCATCACTGAACCACCTAAGCCTGGGTGCTTGCCCTAGTATTATTTCCATGTTCAAGCAGGCAGGACTGACACTATTAAAGAGAGTGACTCATCTCTATGGAACTGAGTACAGACCGTCTCCTTTGTTCAATTCAGCAATGGGCTGAAAGCATTGGTTTATCTACTATTCCAACACCAAGGATCTGATCTTGGATCCTCCAAGAAGGACTTTACACTAGAGACATACTTATGAGTATTAAGAAGCACTGATTGTGAACTTTTTTGAAAGCTTCTTTTCCTGCCAAATTTCCTGTAGCATTAAAGTCCTGTTTGTTTTTGTCATTAAATCAAGGTGGTTATCAAGCATTCCCTCTCATGCCTAAGTCTATTATCTGTAATGAATACAGGAGTTGTCATCTGATGATTTATACTCTGCCTGCATTGTAACAATGATGGGTTTTATTTAGCAAATATCTCCCAATCCAACTGCTAGATCAGTAGAGTGTAAGAGCTATGCTATAATTAAAGTAATTATAAAATCAGAGGAGAAAGAAAATTATGTAAATAATGAGCCTAGTCTGCATATTGGGGTTTCATTGTTACCTGCCTTGACTACATCTCTTCGAAAGCTGTCTTGTAGCTTCATTTGTCACCACCAAAAAACCCCTTTTATATAACTGATACAGTAAAAATAAAAGCGGCAGATCCTTACGTTGTCTCGGAGTACAGTAAGAACAAAAGGCAAATCCAGTAATCGCCAGTAAGCCAGTGAAATGGCAACATTAGTGCTCCATGGCCATCTGTGGTCATGTTTGTGCTCTTAGATCGGTGCATGCATGTGTGCATGGATGCACAGACAAACCTTCCCTCTCTCTGTCTCTCCATCTCTTCTCCATCCCTCTAAATATCAACTAAAAAGAAAGAAAAAGACCAGCCATCGTTCTTTTTACCAAGAAAAGGTGTCAAAAGTGGTAAACATAAATAGCCTTTCTGCTTTGACTGACACAAGGAAGATCAAGTGCGTATTAATCCCTGTCAGACTACTTTGAAGGAATGACAAAGTTGTAAATATACACAATCACTCACTGTCAAACGAGTGGAATTCAAAGGTCAACTAGAAATCATTACATAAACTTCTCCCTAAGTACATCTGAGACTAATGTAGCAGACTCATTCCACTCCCTATAATATACAAGCGTGTGGAAAAAATTATAGCTGGAATAATCAACAGCTTTTTAAATACATATTTTTTTTTCTTAATTAAAATACTAAAGTGTTTACATCTCGCCAACGATCAGATTTAAGTCGGCTATACCTTTAAAATTAATGAGATGGCATTTTGAAAGATAATGGATTTCTCCAAAGTACCATTTGGTGTTACAATTGTATTGTCTCCCTGTGTGACTGTTGCATCGGAGTACACAGTTGATGGGGCTGGGCAGAAGTGCTGCTGCTGGATCTTGTAAGGAATGCTGCAAGTGTGTGTTCTTGCTCGAAGGGAAATAGTGTAAACTAAAAATTACTGTTTTGCTCTGTAAATGAGCATGTCTCGGTATGTATCTGATCCTGCTTGCTTGGGGCTGCTTCCTGGGGCAGATGCTTGCTGCGCTCCTCTGCTCAATTTCACTGATGTAGCCCTGTGCACTGAGGCTTCAGCTCCAGGCTGTAGCAGATCTCCATTGACTTCCTAGTAGCTGGCAATTTCAGGTGTCTGCCTCGGTTTTAATTTGAGTGATAGCACAATTCCAGATTTTTTCTAATTTTAATGTGCTTTCAGACATATTCCTTATTTTTGTTTGGATAAATATTGATTATTCTAAAAATCCACATTTTTTTAGAAATATTTTGAGCCCCTGTAAAAAAACATGGAAAAAGGGGCTAGCAATTACACAAAATGTATTTTTCTTTGGAAGAAAGCATTTATTCCATCACAAAATGAAGATGTAGCAATAATTACTCTCCATTCAAATCCTGTGCAGCTGGCTAAATAATACTTATGTAGCACACAGAAAATTGCAAGTGACCTCAGCATAGCATTTCAGGTACTGTTTTGCCTTCATCTTGTGCCAGCAAAAGATGCTACCTGTAATAGCAGTTGAAAGAACAGTGTGGTTCATTCAAATTCTACAGGGCTATCCTGAATTCTAGCCTGTACTTTTTTTCACTGTTAAATTGAAGAAACAATATCACAATATCATTACAATAGAACCAGGAACTGCAAAGGGTCCCTGAAACACAAAATGAGAAGTCTTAAACTTTCATAATCTGGATTCAATAACAGTCATAAAAAAGACAAGCTTTTTTCCCCTTACCTTATTGATTCCCATATCTAACCAAGCGTTTATTTTCACTTTTTTGTTCCCTTTTGTTAAATCTGTTTGACCAGTCGTAGTTCTGCAGCTCAACTTAGAGAGTGTACTCTTGGATTTCAGTCAGAATAGTTAGTTAGTCGCTTTTCTATATGAATTAACTGAGGCTTTTGGAACATTGTAACTTACCGAGATGTGGTATTTGGCGTTTTGCAAGTCTCATCTTCCCCAAAATCCCCAAATAACCTTTACAGCCTTTACAACAGCTGTCCTTGAAGAACTTGATTTGAAGAATGTTAGTTTAAAAGCCAAAGAAAAGTATCTTTACATTAGTTTATCTGTTGCAGACCAACTATACTCTTCTCAGCTGTACCTCACTCTGAAACTGCTGCTTGTACAAATTCAATATCCTACATTGTTGTTTGTAAAATTTATGCCAGAAATAAGGACTTCAAATTTCATTTACATGGTTCCATATACCAAGAGTAGTAAAGCATATAGCAGTTAGCCTATCCTATAGAAATATTTTTCTCCAGACCATATTCTGCCTTTTTAGAGTGAAATTTTGCCATGGGAGAAGTACAACATCTGTGGTAGAAGCCAAATTGCCACTTTGGACAGCAGGACATTTACTTTTCCTCTCTTCTATTGACTGAAAAAGAATAAAGTTTAAAATCAGATTAAAAAGATCTGTATTTATGGCTCCTTGTTGACTTACATTGCTGTTATCAGTGAAATTGACAGCAGATGCCTATGAAAAGATACTGGAGATATTTGAAAAAAAAGCAATAATGAACCTATGGGACCTCATGTTATACAGGGAACTCCAGCATTTTGTCTTGGTCAGTCCTGCTGTTGAACAATGTTGGAGAGAACTGTCAGATATGCCTGTTCGGTCATTATTGTTTTTAGATTGCACCTTATATGGGAGAATTAAGACAGCAACACTGCAGGAAGAAGAGGCAGATGCTTTTTTTGTTTGTCTCTGGAAGGGTGACTTCAATGCCAAAAGTAAGAAAGATGAACTTTTAGCTTTGACAAGTCTTCAGATCTTGAAGACTTTACTCCATGGTTGGGGTTTTCCTCCCTTCTGTTCCCTTTTGACAAGTTTGGGTCGTCTGCAGGAAAAGTGGAAAAAACCGTGTGTCTTGCTCATGGAGAGAAAATAAGCCCCTAGAAGATGGCATAAAGGAACACATTAGGGTTCATCTCAATAGTCAAACTCCACATTTTCAAAATGTTAGTTAGAATTCTGGAAGGAGGATACTTGGTAGTGATGTGATGTAAATCCAGAGTTTTCCATAGTTGGCTTATTCCCCTTTCCTGAGAACTGTCATGTGTTAGAGACTGTTTTCTCTATAGAAAGTTGCCTCTAAGTGAAACGGTGTAATCTAATATAAATGTCCTTTTTTCTTTTTTTTTTTTTTTAATTAGATGTCTATAAAACATGCAGCTCTTTGTGTGTTCTTGATTATCTCTGGACACTGTTTTCACAAACTCTAACTCTTTTTCTTTTTTTTTTTAATTAGATGTCTATCTA
>NW_008795252.1:1227096-1266943 GCF_000699145.1 Aptenodytes forsteri
AGATGTCTATAAAACATGCAGCTCTTTGTGTTTGTGAAGGATTGTGTGTCTGTGTGTCATTACCTGATTTAGATCTGCTTGTTTTGTCCTGTGTTCTTGAACTGCCTTATCTCTGGACACTGTTTTCACAAACTCTAACTCTTTTTCTTTCGCATCTCCTTCCTGGATTTGCTGCTTCCTTCAGCCTCACCTCAAGGTCAGTATTCACTTTTAATAAAGGTGTTTATAAGACTATTGTCTATTCAGCTAAAATTGGAGATCTCACAGAAGATTGCACATCAAATTACATGATCTACAAAATAAAAGATCAGAGATTTGGTTAAGTCTGTGTAGGAGGATGGGTTAGATAGGGTGCACGTTTAGAATAAACTTGTACTTGAAGAAAATAATTTACGTCAAACCACTGTAAATCCATGTTGTAGTGAACTGGGAAGAAGGGGGAAGACTTACCAATGAAGCCTTTCAAGGAAAAAAACCCTACAGAAACAGGAAGCTGAAGCAAGACAGTTTATATACTATTGGTTTTATCTGTTACTTCAAGAAGAAAAAAGATTGAACATTAGCCACATTCTCTGATACATGCTGTTGAGTGCAAAACTAGTTCCTTTAAAATACTAGTCATCCATACTTTTAACTGTTGGATTTTTATCATTGCATCTGTGTTTGAAACCTTGTAGTGGTGTTGCAGAACTAGTTTTGGTGCAGTTTGAGCGTATTGTGCTGTCAGAAAGAACCAAGGGCTGAGGGTTAAAGATAAGTAAATTAGCAAGAGGATAAATTTGTTGAAGGCACAAAGTGATAAACTACTAAAAAAACCTTACCAAGAGACAACATGTTTTGAAGTCGTTCAGTCATGGCTCAATTTTTTATTTTTCTATTTTAAAAGCGGTTGCTAAACATAGATTTTGGGATTTCAATAGAGTAGCTAGGAGTAAACGTCTATGGCCTACATACTACAAGTCAGAGTACGTGGTCTAATGACCCCCAGTTGCCTTTAAAAGGCTCTGAAACCATTTTGGATTCTAGTCTTTGCTGATAAAGTCTGTTTGGTAGAAAGCATCCGTGAGTCCTGACGAAGGAATGGTTATAATTGCTTCAGGCAGTGTCTTTGCCCAGAAAGCCACTACTTAATGACTAAAGTTCTGAGTTATTGACCAACATCCGGCTTTTCTATTCCTGATTAACACCGTGAAAAATGTGGTGGTGAGTGGAATCCCATGACGCTGCGATGCTGCTGACGCCTTTAAATTGTGTCAGCGTTCTGACCTTGGTTTGGCACAGACATTGCACTTGTGGCCTTGGCTGCGTATTTTCCTTCCTCCCACAAACTGGAAAAAGATTGGAAGTTAATCATGTTGTTGTCCATCAATACCTTCCGTATTCAGTGCGTCGTACTGGCATACTTGTAATTGTTGGGGAGAAGAGGGCTGTCCTTGAATGACCCTCTTTTTTCAGATCCAAAGAACAGAACTGCCAGGAAGCTTTGCTGCCCTGTGAGCATTCTCCTCTGAAATACACACAGTGTCTTTTCTTGCATGAACAGGACTTCTGTTGGGTAGTGTGTATTTGCCAGTTGCCACCGTGAGTGGAGTTTGATGTGCTTTGTCTGGCCGACAAAGTCCTAAATGTTATAGAATCCATCTGTCAGAGATATTTCTGCTTCAATCCATATGGCTGTAGGCTTTTATCAATACCTGCACCTATGCTGGAATTTGTGATGAACAAGAGGGGGAACTATTTTTAGGGTGTGTTTTGGGTGTGTTTTTTTCTGAGACTTGGCATGATTTCTCTTTCCCCAAACAATGTAACCACAACTTTTATTTCTCTCATTTAGAGCATATTGTAAAATTTGGCTAGAGAAGATATGACTGTGGTTTGAGTTGGCCAACTGTTACGATCTTTGAAGAGTTTTCTGATAAGACATTAAAGAGATTGTCCGTTCTGTCCTCATAGTTTGTTAGTGGTTTTATTGTGGGGGTTTTTTAATGTTTTTTCATTTTTTAAAATTGATTGCCATGATGGCTAGTTGCTGAGGTTTTCATATATTTGTTAAAATAAATCAAGAGTGTAAGGGAATAGGTGGAATGACTGCTCTTGGAACTATAAAATCCCTGCTGGCCAGAAACACAACGAAAAGATTCTCCTGAGGACAAGCAGGAAAATTACAGGGGTTGCAGTACCACTCGTTTTCTTTCCTGTGCATTTCAGTGTTCGCCTAATTACCATTAACTGCAACATATGAAGAAACAGCTGTTCTGTGAAGTTACAGTCTACATTGGAAGTTACTATGGGAGCCATAACTTTATTTTTCTCTTAATGGTGTAAAGCAGTTACTTTTTTCAGACATCAAAGCAAATGTGCCTTCCTGGAAAAGAGCTGAATATGTGAAAAAATGCATTAGATATGTCTGTCTTCTAGAAACAGGAAGAAATACTCAGAATTATATCTGTTCTCATCAAGAACAGCTTTGCTTACTGTAATCAGTGCAAATCCTCTGAATTTTCCGATCTATTAAGCTTTCATCATCTCTCTCCTGTTGATAAACTCGGTGAACCAGAACACAACAGTGTAAACCGCATCACTGTTGCTGTTACGACATGTACTTACTTACTGCTCATAAGTCTAAGGGCCTAGAGTGGATGTCGTACTGATTCATAGTAAATAAAATAGACTTGAAAGGCATGGGGATTAAAGCAGTTTTCCATAAGGAGTTTTTGCTAAGCATCTCTGTTGATGACAGCGTTACATAAAGAATTATCCAATGCTGAGTTTGAGACTAACAAGCCAAATAACACTATTCTGGTGTCATTACCTGCAGCAGTGAAAAAAATAGAAAAATACCGCAAAGTCGTATGGTACAGTTCTTTTAAGTGGTTCTTATGTATACATGTCACAAAAGTTGAGATGGAAAAAGATAACAAGACTGACAAAATCAGGTGCTATAGCGAGCAACTGCATACTTTTCAAGGAAAGAATGAGCTATATTGATAAAGCAAAAGCAAGATTTCTAGCTTCAAATTGGGCAACAAACAGCTTAACTGCTTCAATTTATTTTTTTTTTTTCATTTAGCTTTAATTTATCACCATTATTTGTATCTTGTCCGCTGAATAACGTTAAACATGCTATTTATCATCAATTTATCTTTGTAGCATAGCACTGGAATAGAAAAATAGCTGGAACTGTAGGATAGGAGGCCTCCCGCAGGAGGTTTATCTTTTAGTGTCCTGCTTTCTACTGTCAGATTTTCTAATAGTTTACATCACATGGTTAATTGTACTGTCTGTCATCTTTTGAAGCAAGTAATGCAGATCTTAAGAGACATTTTCTGGATCTTTTTGCTGTGTCAAAGAGAATTTGATGCAATAGGAAGTAATAAAAAAATACTGTGAACCTTATTTCTGCACCGCAGAGTGGCTTGGTGATTAGATGAGTACAGACTGGTGGCATAAATCCAGATAAAAGTCTCTGCTATGAGCGTCCATGTAAAATTATGTCAGTGTAGCAACTCAAGTGTAGCCTTATAAAATCAAAGTAAAAACAAAATACTAAATCTGAGGGGATTATTTCGGTCCTTTTTCCAGAGTCCTAAATTTATGTTAAACTGAACGCATCTAACCACCGAAGAAATATTTAAAACATATCATCCTTCTATAAGAAGATGACAGATAATATTGCATAGAAAATTAAGAAAATACAGGAAACTCAGGATACTATTCAATAATTATTAAAAAAAAGAAAAGAAAAAGCAGAGTACTTCGTTACAGGCATATAGTCTATGGTTCCTGTGGGTTTTTCATTGTGATGGAAATATCTTTATACACTGCGCCATATACTGTATCTCCAGGAAGCTGTGTATCTGAGGGCTGAGAAAGTGCCTGGGCTGTCAGGAGAAATTTCACTGGAAGTGTGGCTGGCTCTTTAGTTTCATACCTTCAGGAGACTCTGGTCTTCATTCTGCCACCATGCTGGTCATTAACCACGTGAGGAAATGATAAAAATGTCAAGCATGTCAAGTCAGCAATGGTTAGTTTTAGCTCAGCAGAGCCAGATACATTGTGTTCAAAGAAGTTTCCATTTGAATTTCCTTGGTGTCTGAAAAATAACAACCTGTAATCGTTGTTTTCTATTTAATATATTTTTCCTTTAATTCTACTTAGAGCAAAAATGGCTTTATGGAATTCTTTACATTAAAAAGTACTCTGCTTCTAAGAGTTGTCTATGCCTTGTGAGTGAGAAGTAAGGCATCTGCAAGATGATAGCAGGGAGAGGAAGAAATGAAGGCGTCAGACTTGTTGGCTGTGAAGGTTGGGTGGTGATGAGTAGGGCACAAAATAGAACTGCAGTTTTCCTTAAAACAGGTCAGTGACATAGTCTTTCAAATTTCCTTTAGGTATAGTGATTATCACAGCTTTCTTCCTCTGTTTGAAGTGGAATCTGTAGCTTTTCTGTCAAAGGTCCTCTTTTCTTGCCTCATTTCACTGCACCTTAAAGCAAAATTATTCACAGCTGTACATCATCTCAGAATTCTCACTTTTCTGCAGTCTCACATGATCTGATTTCTTTTCTATTACCTGCTGAAATTAATTTAATTATATGAGACACTGACGAGTTGTTTTTCTTTCTGTGTTATTGCTGTTTTCAGTACATGTATTCACAAGACATGCAGCTTTCCTGTGGGAATTTGAACTGAGGTAGCATTAGAAAAACGTGTGACTGGATATGGCACTAGGCGGGGTTGTTTGTACGTCAACAGTATGCTGTGAAATTTGAAGAGCTCTGAGTCGAATGCTCTGAGAGATTAGAGGAATCCCTCACAACTTGCTTTTTTCGGATATAACAAAAAAGATGTCTTTTTACCATACTATTTGAAACATCAAAATACAACATTATTTAGAATACATTTTAAAATGTGTCTTCATGTTAATATATTCCAAAGTTAACAAATTATCTAGCACATCATCATCAGAAGATTAACTGAAATTATCATTCAAACTTCATGCAACATTAAACTTTTTGACTAACCCATATGTGTCACATCACATTTAGTCAAAGGAATAAAATCTGAAGGTTATTCTTCTTCTTTAATGGCTAACTTCTGTGTAAAAATTTATCCCCCCAAATGGCTAGATTTTTATTTCTATTAAAACTCTAAAAGCCAGGTAAGTATATGGACAGACAGTGAATTTATGTGTCTGTGGTAAAATAGTCTTGGTGCAAACATTTCCATAACTGACAGTACCAAAAGCTTTAACAAACCCTGGACTCAGCAATAATATGATAGTTACAGAGAACTCAGTTGGGCATGAGACCTTTTTAAAAGACCACTGAAAAGGGTGAGGAGCTCAGTAGCTTCTTTTCCTCCTTTTTTACTGATGAGGACTCCTTTCAGATCCCTGAGCATAGTGGCAGAGTCTGTGGGAGTGAAGCATTACCCACGGAAGTGGAAGACCAAGTTACAGACCATTTAAACAAATTAGAAACAGGCAGATTGATGGAATCGGATCAGATACATACAAGGTTGCTGAGGGAGCCAGCTGATGTCATAGCGAGGACTCTTTCTATCATCTTCAAAAGCTTGTGGCTGTCAGGGAAAGATCCTCATGACTAGCAAACATCACACCCATCTTCAAGAATGGCGAGAAGGAGGATCCAGGGAATTGCAGGCCAGTCAATATAACTTCAGCTGCTGGGAAGTTTTTGGAGCAGATCCTCCTGAAAGCCATCTCCAAGCACCTGAAGGACAAGAAGGTGATAGGGAACAGCCAGTATGGATTTACAAGGGCAAATCATGCCTGACCAACCTGATGGCCTTCAGCAACGAGATGAGTGGCTCAGAGGGGAATCAGCACTGTATAATGTCTTTTTAATGATGTGGACGATGAGACACAATACACCTTCAAAAATTTCATGGATGATAGCAAACTGAGGGGAGTGGTTATGGGGAGCATATGCTGGAGGGCAGGGCTTGACAGGCTGGAGAAATGAACTGGCAGAAACCTCATGAAGTTCAATAAAGGCAAGTGCAAAGCTCTGCACCTGGGGTTGAATAACCCCCGCATCTGTACAGGCTGAGGGCCAACTGGTTAGAAGGCTGGTTCATAGAGAAGGACCAAGGGGTGGCTGAGGACAAGTTGAACTTGAGTCAACAGTGTCAAGTTACTGTGAAGAAAGCCAAATGCATACTGGGCTGTATTAGCAGAAGCACAGCTAGCAGGTCAAGAGACGTGGTTGTTTCCCTCTGCTTGGCGCTTGTGAGGCTGCATCTGGAATACTACGTCTTGTTTGGGGCTTCCAGGTACAAGAAAGACATTGGGATAATGGAGTGAGTCCAGCAGGCAGGCCGGTGAGATGACTAGGTGTTCAGCACATGATATACAGGGAGGGGCAGAGAGAACTGGGTATGTTCAAGCCTAGGAAGAGGAGCCTCATGGGAGATCATACTGTGGTCTTTCAGCTATCTAATGGAAAGATCCAGGGAAGACAGAGCCAGACTTGTCTCAGAGGTGTTCAGTAAAAGGTTGAGAGGCAACAGACACAAATTGCAACACGTTCCAATCTACGTTCCAATGAGATTATCAGTGGAAAAAATTCACAGTGGTGGTAGTCAGGTACTGAAACAGGTGCCCAGAGAGGCTGAGGAGTCTTCATCACTGGAGATACGCAAAACTCATCTGAACATAGTTATGAGCAACCTGCTCTAATTTGGCCTTGTTTTGAGCAGGGGATTGAACCAGGTGACCTTCAGAGATCCCTTCAACCAAAATTACTCCATGGTTCTAACTTAGTGTGGTAAGTTAATCTGTATTCTAGGACAAAAGCTACAATTTTTGTGTGTTTTTGGTAAGGATTTGCTGCATAACATTGACCTTGAAAAACAGGATAAACTAATTGTCTTGTTATTTTATAGCACTACAGCTGTAAGAAAAGAAAGTAGTAAGAAAAATGGGGGGGGGGGGGGGTGTCCACTGCACTTTTATTTCTTGCAAATTTCTACTTGTATTCTCAGTTTTTCAACAATTTTAAAAAGCCCTAAGAATTGCTGCTTTTTGGGATAATACATCACCGTGATATGTGTCAGTGTGGTATCAATAGGCTTGTCCTTTCATAAATAATTTTACCCAGATGTTCTTCTTTCAAGATTTCTAATGTTGCCTTTATAGACATGTAATGCCTGAGGGCAATAATAGCTTCTCCTACTTGTGTCCCCTTCCTTCCTGTCCCCAAACACAGATGCTCCCAAACCTTATTGCTGTTAATAGAATCAGAGAAGATAAAATTGGAAATTATCTCTGTTTCCTGTGTTTTTCATACGGCCTCTGTAAGCTTCCCTTGCTGGCTGAGGGCTTAGACTGGGACAGGGACCTTAGATCTGACAGCGTGGCGGTTTGCTACTCTGCATCTGCAGTTACCAGGTACGCTGTTATGCCTTGTCATTCGGGTTGAAAGAACCATTTTCCATTTGCAGTATTCACATCCCTTTTTGTCACATCCTTTCTCTTGCTCAGGTTGTGGGCAAATAAAATAGAGCATACTTGACTCCACATCTTCTCAGCTGCCCTGTAGAGACAGAGCATTTTTCTGCTGTGAGATTTTCAGCTGGCTGGGAAGTTAGTCCTCGTGTGTTTAGTCAGCGCCTGTGACTAAATTGAAATGTTACCTTTTGTTCTTGTGTTACTTGTGAAGATCAAGTTCCATTTTTGACCTGCACATGAGGTGACTTCATTGCCTCAGATGAGGGCATTGAAACCCTTGTGTTTCAGATGTGCCTCTCAGTACTTTATTCATCAATTCTTATTACAACTGATCACTAGCTAATATTTTTCATCCTGATTCCTGTGAAACCAGCTTTCCTAACTGGCCTGTGCATCTTCTCTGCAAATAATTTTCCATCTTTTGGATGAAAAATATGCTAGATAAGCATAGAGATTTATTACAGTCATACAGTTTATAGATTCAATGCACGCTTCTATTGCTATCACTCAATTAATTTGAAATCACTCTTAATCACATTACTGTAAAATGAAAATAAAATTGCTTATTCATAAAATTATAAAATCTGCTATTACAGATATTGCAAGATAAAAACATGCTTAGCATTCTTACACTAAGATTAAATCGGTAAGCTCTTTTTTTCCCCTTTTCCTTTCTCTTCTGTGGCTCTCTTCCATTTCATTGTCCTGACAGGGTGGTGTAGTCAAGTATTCCCTCCTTCTGCATAACATGTTCTTCATTTGCAAACAACAGAGGGCCCCTTTCATGCTGGAATATGTCAGCTTTTCTAGCCAGTCGTCTTCTTGAAGTACCCCAGGTAATTCAGACAGATTTAATCATACTGTCAGAAACTTACTTCATTTCCTTCTTATCCAGCAGAGAGGCTGTTCTTCTTAATTAAAATAAATGTTTTTTCACTTCTTTGGAGAACAAAATATTTCCAGTTGTCACTTTCTGTTCATGACTGACTAATTAACTCCTAGCTCTAAGGGGTAAAGTGACACCTATCCTTTTAGTCACTCAGCATACTCAGTTCGAAGTGAAGTGTTTTTACATGGAACATTATTATTTATCTATTTACAATACTGAACAGATTTGCTAGAAATTGGGACCAAGCATGATGGTAGTTTTGGGGTGACAGTGGGGTTGGAGTGATTCAGTTTCAGCATCCTTCTTTCAAGCATTCTGGAATGAACTTGATAATTACAAGAAACCTATCTCCTTTTTTAAAAAACAAGAGTGAGAAAGAATTAAAAATTTGAGTTGCAAAATACTCTCTGTAGATAGACCAGAAGAGCCTCATTTGGTCCTAGAAATTACAGGTGCCAACAACTGGCAGTTGCCAAGCCAGTGTGCTCAGTGCCAGCCTTGACAAAAGATCGCAAAAGGTGTCAATCCAACAGAAAATTGAGGCTGCTTTCCTACTAGTTCCTACTCCCCTGTGTTGCTGAGCTCCCTCCTAGCATGTAAACTTCTGACCTCTCAAAGCCATGGATTTACTGTAGCTCACCAGATGGCAGCTCTAAAAAGCATATGTTGTCTTCCTTAGCTTTCAGCATCAGTCCAACTTTTAGCTTTACCAGTCCCACTGGCACTAATAGCACTGACCAGATTGTTTCCATTCTGAATGCCAACAGAACTCAGATTGTCTGCAAACTTCCCCTTGCTTTTTTCATGTCTTGAGTTGTTCATGCCGTGTTTGATGAAGTCACACACATGCTGGGAACTAAAAGAGAGGTGACATAATGCAACTTTACCGTACAAGTATATGTAAGGGTAAAGAATCTTAGCCATGCAGGCTTCAGTGGGGATGCTATGTCTTTGAAAATACATTCTTTTGGGGGCGTCTCCTGTCATACGTTTTCTCTTTTACCAATATTGTGTTCAGTGTAGTTTGGTTCTTTCTCTAGGCCTGCCTTACTCTGTAAATCTGCATTATATGCTCACTTAGTTCCTTTAGTCTGCAATGTTTAAAAAAAAAAAAAGTATTCTGTTTAATTTTTGAATTTTCAGCTGGTAGGATTCTTGGTTTTGCTGGATGTGCCTGAATTCCTCAGGTAATTGTACCAAATAAATAACAGCATTAATGTTGTTAACTTATAACCAACTACTGGATAGGTACACACATTCACTTCACTTTTCAGTGTGTAATTTTTCACTTTGCATAGATAATACCAGCAGAATATGTTAGCAATGTCACATAGAGACCTGAATAAACAGTTTAGAAATAGATCTTTTATTTTTATTACTAACTTCTTCTAGCAATATATATAAAGGATATAAGAGCAAACACTTTTTCAGTATTTGACATGTCAACATATTTTAAAGGATTGATACCTCTAATTCTTTTAGCATTGCTTGCTTCCTCCCTGTTCTCTTGCACCTTGCACAGAAAATCTTTTTTTTCATCATTTACTTTTAGGCCATCCTGTATGAAAAAAACTGGGAGAAAGCATTAAATGAAGTTACTAGTAAAAACTTTATCAGGCTACTGCAAAATGCGCTTTATACTGCAAAAGTGGCCACTGACTTGGAATGTGAAAAAAATGGATTCTTCTGTGCATTTGGAGTACAACACTTACGTAATAACTGCAACATTTTATGTAATTTCTTCTTAAAGGAAATGTTTCATGATCATATCTCCCAATCAAAGGGACTGTTCCCTACATTATAGGTAATAGGCATAGTTTTTGTAGAGACCATGCAGTGGCATTATATAAAGGTTATCAGTGAGATGCAAAAATAACTGTTGTTTTTTACTCCTTAGTTTACGGCATGCCTTCTTCCCTTTCTTGTATCTCTTGCTTTCAGCACAGGTTTCACATTTTAATATGGAATATGCAGATGCCTGCTCAAAGAGATGGGGCACGGCACACAGTTTTTGACAGTTTGTTTCCTTTGCTTATTTCCATGTTCTTTTTGAGTATGCTTGGATCACATGAACAAACGACAGCTGAAATGTAGCTGAAGGAGTCTGCTTTGTATTTTTAAATGCTTAAAGCTTCAAATGTTAATTGTGACTGGGGCAAAAACCTTATAGTGTGAAAAAAAGCCAAACATTTGGAAGAACATTTTAAAGTATTACTGTGTTGGTTAATGTTAAATAGAAGGGGTAAGTACATGCTATTCCCAACTTAATCTAATTTTTCTATTAAATTATGTTGTGAGGCTTCTGATAGCATCATCTGTTTTGGTTAAATTTCCCACCCTTACTTCTACAGGTACATCACACTCCTGTTGAATGCATTAAATTTTCCTAAAAATTACTTCTTTTCCATGTCTGTAAAGAAACAGCAGATCCCCAAACTCAGAACGATTCTCACTATCAAGTTTAAGTTTATTCTCCTTAGAAGAAACACCTGCTGAGGCAAAAAAAATTTGCCTTACAGTAGCTGCAGTTCAGATCCCATCCAAACCAGACTGCTGCCATCCCTCAGTCTCCTCATGCACCCTGACCAGAACCAAAGAGTTCTTCAGTGCCTCCCTCTAAAACTGAAACTTAGTACCACCAGTGAAGGCTTCTTGATGTTCTTGTGCCCTTGTTTTGGTAAGTCCAGAAGGAGCCTTGGGTATCAGCGCTGCGTAACCTATAAAACTACAGCAATTCATGCCACTTGCTGGTCTCAGTAGCGTGTCTTGTACATAGTTCTCCAAAACTTAAGGCTTTATTCCCGAGTAAGTTGGATGTTTTGCTAGTGCATGTGGCTCTGTGTTAATTTCCTTCCTTCTGAAAGAAGAATTTAAAAGATTTTAAAGATTTTATTTTCAAAGATACTATTGCTCTGAAGATTCAGGAAGAGTGGGTTGTGCATGAAGACCTGGAAGGCCAGCTCTGATGAAAGCTGCAGTTTACCATGGAAGAGCGCGTCAGGGGTACATTCTTGGCAGATCAGCTTGGTTGTCTTCTCTCCTTCAAAGGGACTGAAACAGTTTCGGGAGCACATATGAATTGCTAGTACTTTTCTGTTACAGATGTAATCTCCCCTAGATCCATTTTTATCTTTTTATCTTTTTTTTTTTTAATGGACAGAAATACATCTTATTAGTTTGCAAATATCTACAAGAAAAATCTAATCTTGAGCCAAGAGATACTGAGTTTGATTAAAGCAACACGGCTTTTTAATTTTTGTAATTAGTTTAAAGGGTCTGTACACTGCTTCTTTACAGCTGTCTGCACAAGCAGAAAGCAATCAACAACAAAAAAACCACCAAAACCTTTAAAGGAATTTCAGTTGATTTCTTGAAAATTCCAAAGAGGAAGGAGTGCATTTTCTTCTGCATCTTGGAATAGTGGAGGATGCTTTTTGACTTATAGGTAGAGAAATTTTATTTCAGAGTAGAAAGGGACTGTAACTCTCCTCTTGTCTTTCTGTATCCTGTTTTGACCATAGCCTCAGTAATTCTTTATTAGATTTTTAACACTGCAATGTATGTCTTCATATGAAAAGACAGATAATTTATAGAAAATATGAGATTCCTGTTAGGAATATTCTTCTTGACAGCAAACGCTATTGTTTGTTGATCTTTCCTAATGATTATGAGTGTTCCCCAATTACTTGGAAGATTAATTCATTGAAGGGAGGCAGAAAATATCTCAGTGACAGGCCATATCAAGGCAGTTGCCCTGGTAAGGGGATCAGCTCAATTAAAATCTTAATTTTGCCTCATTTGTCTCAAGGTCACCAAATAAAAAGTAGTTCACTGGAGTAGTATAATTGTCTAGATAAAGAATTTATCTTCTTCAGTAGATACTCCGAACTACAGATAATTTAAGTAACGAACTTTGTGATCACTGAGCATATCAGTGAGAGTATATTTCAGATGTCTGAGACATGGGGCATCTTGTCACCAGATTATTTTTTTTTTCTGTGCTCCTTCAGAATATATTAAAAAATAGTGTATTTCTTCAAAACACTCATGGACATACTTACTAGTTCTGTAGCAGATCCACTTACTGTGAAATGGTAGAAATCCCTCTTCAAATGTGTAAACCAGTGACCTTGTCCATGCACACTACCAAGGCTATTGCAGAAACCTCCGGTGAAGAGATACTCATAAATGTTGTTTGCAACACTCATTGAATTCTCCAGAAAGCCAGTGGCGTTCATTCAACTTGCAAAGTATTCCTGGCTGTACTCTGGAGTCCTACAGCTGACAGACTGAGAAGACGCTATTACAGCTATATCAGAGAAGGAGGAACTAAGCCATCTGCACTATTTAGATAGGCTGTTCAGCCCTGTATGTGGTATATTTATTACAAATAATGCTGCTGTCCCCCATTTTCCAGGCAGTCAAAAGTCTGTAACAAATCATCTCAGTAGGCACTCTTCATATTAACCCGATGTGAGCTGTCAAAGCCAATGCTACAGAATGTATTTCATTAAGAGGAGATACCTCTTAATAAATCTGTTTGCTAAGCACCCGAAAGAAATATGCCAAACATGCCATTCTGAGAGACATTGTGGTCTGCATTTGTTAGTAGAAATTGGTCTCACCCAGTGGATACCAAAATAGAGCTGTATACTTCCCATCTCAGATTCTCATTATAATGAAGATGCTGTAGCAAGGTACAGTTTGATGAGCGTGAAAACATTGCTTTTCAACCAACCCCATCCTTTTGCATACTTTTCTCAGTATAGTCTCTGGGAATGGCCAACTTTGGATCAGATTTGGTACAGCTTCTTTATAGCTAACAGGGTAAACGCTTTTCCATTCACATCTATAGAGAGAATCTGTTTGAAAGATTCTTCTTGAAAACAATTTTGGTTTTAAGGAGATAAGCTAAATGACATAAGATTTTTATTTGGGCATCTCAGCAACATAAAATCATCAGGCATTTAGCCCTGAAATGGACCGGTTTACGTTTTTTCAGAATGGTCCTGCTAGCATCGCTGTCCTCACATCCTTTTCTTAGAGCAAGACTCTGAATGTTCTCATGCATGTTTTTCTTTTGTATCAGACATCCTCTTCTACTGAGTTGGTACATTCACTGTGCTTTCTTTTTTGTCCTTGGCAACTGCTCAGTTTAATACCTTTTGCTGAAGACTGGATTTTCAGTAGCGTGAGACATATCTTGACTCTTTAACATATGCTATTTCAAAATGACAGGATAACATTCAACTGCTATCCCAAATTTCTACAAATTTTTAGAAGAGGACTTTTCTCTCTTGATAGCTTGTTCAGTATATGCTGTAAGGCAAACATAAGCTACTCTAGCATAGTTCTTAGATTCTTTGCTTTTAAAATTTTGTTCTCCTTACATTATATTTAATTTTCAGTTTTGTTTCAGTGGCTGATTTTTACATTTGATTTTTCTTTCAATTATTGGTTGTATCAGGTATTCTTCTAGAAGGAATGAAAAGATCGCATACCCGTATGAAAGAAAACAACTGCTGTATTGTGATTTGTTTTCTTTTCTGGCTAGTGGGACTGCAGTTAAAGAGACATGTGTGATCTTAGATCACAAAAATACGCTCTGAAACCTCAATAAAATGCCATTCATAAGGAAGATTTTATTGCTGTTTAGAAAATACTTTTTTCAGCCAAATGGTGCAGGTCTCTTGAGCAGAGTAACTGGCTGTGTGTGATCTGTTCACAGGGCGGTTGGCTTGTGCACTGGAGTTAAAGGTAAAAAGAACAGCACCTTTGGGACTTCTTCCCACGCTGTTAAGGCCAAATTCAACTAAGCCAGCATGTTGCAGGGAGAAGGAATCCACATTGAGGCCTAATCAGCCATTTTATAAATGTCATTTTTGGCTTTGCATCTGTTTGCTCAATTAACAAAAGCAGAAGAAAAGATACAACAGAACAAACTTATTTGTTGAACTACTGAATGCTTTTATTAAGGTCCTTAATAAATTAGTGTTTTTCTTAACAAAGGAACACCCATATCATTATCTTACAGATTTATTTCAGAGTTCACCTTGAGTTTGTATTTTTAATGCTCTTAGCTTCAATAAAAACTGAAGGTTGCAAGGTTTTAAGGTTAAAGGTTTCTTTTCTAGTTCAGTTGCCATCAGCTTTCAAAAATAATTCCAGAACTTGACATACATAATTAATTTGATATTTAATCTCTGAAGCCTGATTTTGAATTTGACATCAGTTACAAAATTACGGCAATGTATTCATTATTTTCATCACAAAACTTGCTTCCTAGTAAATAGATGCTGAGAATTTAAATAGTTGGGAAGCTACACGTTAGTTTTATTAGGGTTTTTTTAGCTGTACATTAGTGGGTTGAACAGGTGTAGTGGATTATATCTACAAAACTGGAATTATAGATTAGTGAAAACATGAGGTGCTATAAATGTTTACCTGAAGTTTTTAGGGTGTCTTGGTTTTAGTATGTTGTATCTGGCCCTGTCTGAAAGCGAACCTTTGGTTTGCTTAATTTGATATGGATTTGTTGCACTAAAACGAAGACAGTTCTGTTAATCTCTGCTGTTTAATCCCTCAGTTTTAGCCAGTTGGTTAAGGCACCTTTTTCTCTTCTTCCAATTTTTTTGAGAATACTAGGACAACAGCGTTTGACTTCACCATTGTTTGTGTGTAATTGGGCTACTGCCTCATGACTGGAGAGTAGCCTAGTTTATTCTGGGTTTGTTCGATCAAGGGATTAAAGGAAAAAGTAAGTCTGTTTTTCCCTGAAATAGATTAGTCTGATAGTGCTTAGAGCATGCATTTGAGACGTGCTCTCTTTCTGTTAATGTATTTATGTACCTTTCTCTAAATTCACTGACTGTTGATGCTGCATCATTTCACTCTATCATGAGGAAAATTGTTTCCATAAATGTGTGTTCCCTACTGATCGCTGAGAAATAACATTTCACAGGGGAAGCACCTGTAGCATTCAGATTTAGTGTGTGGGGGTTTGATTATATTTCTTGGTCTTCTGGTAGACTGAAGCAGAGAGATTAATAGGAGAAGAGAAAAACTTTAAAAAAAATTGTGTTAACCTATGATTACGCATTGTATGGCGAAATGTGGGAGGTGGTTGTGTTTGAAAGTTGACACATTTTACCTCAGAGAAGCTTGGACCCGAGTTTGAAGGCCTTTAGTTACTCCTAAAGAAATTATGTTTAAAGATAGTACGTTAGTGCAGTTATCTGTAGTGCAGGCTGATAGCCGTTTCTGGTTAGAACTTGCTAATATCCTCTCATGAAACATGCCATGTAGTGTTAATAACTTGTGCTACCTCACTACTTGAAATATGTTATCTATAAACTTTATAGATATATTGCTAACGGGTCAGGTGATGGGGTTTCTTTGAGGTGTTTCTAAATGATAGGAGGGTTTGGGTTACATTTTTTTATTATATTGAGTTTCTAGATTCATATGCCATGTGCTCCCCTTTCCCATATCTTCCCATCAGCTGTTTCTGGAAGAAAATGTTAATGTTGTTTTAGCTAGAGTGAGAGATGTGGTGGCTAATGTGCTGACTGCATCAGGAAGCGCGCGTTGATATCGTGCAGATAATTCTTAACACTGAGGAAAGACAATGACCAGTGTAGAGTTGAGATCTGCTTCTAGTCTTTGACTTCCACACCTCTTGATTCAGACACTGTTAGGCTCCTGTTCCTAAAATTTGGGGCAAGCTGGTTTCCCATAGCCTTTCTAGTCTTCATCCCTTGCCCCCTCCAGTGCTGATCTGAACACACACATTGTTTTTAAAAATCAAAGTTTCCTAGCTTCAGGAAATGAAGTCCACCCTCCCCATCTCTTAAAGCCACTGTGGGACTTCTTGACTCACATACAGCAGACCAGTTAAATTTTCAGGGTCTGTTAATATTTTCATTGGCGTATGTTACCCTGTCATATAAATGGCACAGAACAGTGAGGAACAGTGTAACAAAATGATGAGAGATTGTGGGAGGAGAGGCTCACAAGCAGGAGAGGTAACTGAGTGCTGGAGTTTGCCAGCTGTGCATCCGAACTTGGTCTTTTAGCTTGGATGCAATGTGCAACAGAGGCGGTAATATTAAACCAAGCTGTTTGAAAAGCATAGTGAAATTATTGTTTCTTTTACTTAGTAATTTAATGCACCATTTTTTGACCTTAGTATAATGTTGAAGAATAATGACAAGCTACTTAAGAAGCTGTGATTGCTAGGTACAGCCCAACAAAGCAAAGGAAGAGGCACAGATAATGCTTACTGTTCTAAAAAAAAATAAATCCAGCCATACTAAATTCCATGGCTATCTTCAGCAGTGTGTAACTCCCCTGATCCTAATTTTTCAAAGCGTAAGATAGGGAACTTTGCTCAACCTTTGGCAACTTTCCTCTGACTTTGTCAATCAGATACCCAGTTGTGGTGATGGGACTGTGTGATGTGGTCAGTCCTGTTTCCTTCATCACTTATTTAGCTTCCTTTCATCACTTTCTTTTTCTTGAGGTTAAGCGATTAGGCTTTCCAAACGCTGCCATTATTCTCCGTCGTTTGGTGATCAACCACTGGTAAGGTGAAGTGAGTTTTGAGCAACTAAAAGCTAAAGCAAAACCTTTCAGAACAGGGTTTTTTCTTATTTTCAAAACAAAGTAGCATTTTGGGAAAGAATTTCTCCTTGGCTTCCTTCTGTTATACTTCCCAGAATGTAAATGTTTTTCTTTGTGTACCAAAACTACAAAAAAAAAAAAAAAAAAAAAAAAAAAAAAAAAAAAAAAAAAAAAAACCAAACCCAACAACTCAAACCCAACAACTCAGCTATGTCACTGCGTTTATGATCTTTTAAATTAGTAAATTAAGGTTAAGGATAGGGCCAGCTAAAATATTTGGTGGGGCAGACCTTAAAAACAAAGACGTGATGAAGGAAATGGTGGGGGATAATGTACTAGGTTGGACACTTCCCTGTGAGTTTTAAATCAACCCAACTCAGATCCCTAGCATCCCATTGTGTTGATGTTGTTGATTTTTTTGCAGTAAAAATTTCCTTTTTTTTTCTCACCCATCTAATCATTAACGAACAAGGCTGCTAATAAAGGTCTGGACAACTTAGCTGATTGTTTCCTGCCTTCCAGCACCTCCTTCCAGAATTTTTTCCCATTATAGTGTGTTTTGCGCTCTGACCTAAATTGCTGTAGTATTATAGCCTTTCAGATGGCTGCTCCATTTCAATCCACAAATGAATAAATGTACTCCTCTGTGTGCCTCATACTCCTCTTGTATACATCCCTCATGTACCTCTTAGGATTACAAAGTGCTTTGAGGTCTTATGCAATGATATCAACTTCCTCAAGGGGGGCAGCGGAGGAGGAGGTGCTGATCTCCTCTCTCTGGTGACCTGTGATAGGACACGAGGAAATGAAATGAAGCTGTGTCAGGGGAAGTTCAGATTGGACATTAGGAAAAGGCTCTTCACTGAGAGGGTGGTCGGTCACTGGAACAGGCTCCCCAGGGAAGTGGTCACGGCACTAAGCCTGTCAGTTCAAGGAGGATCTAGACGATGCTCTTAGTCATATGATTTAGTTTTAGGTAGTCCTGCGAGGAGCAGGGAGTTGAACTTGATGATCCTTATGGATCCCTTCCAACTTGAGATATTCTATGATTCTATATTATACATTGTAGAATCTAATATTTCATAATACAAGGCACATTGGCAATTTTAAAATAAATAATATATTACTTCATTGCATACAGTTTTCTTTGCATTTTTTTTCAGTAATGTTGACTATTGCATCAGTTTAACTTCGGTTGAGGAGCAAAGTGTGCTTTAAAGCAAATGAAGTTCATCTGTCCATCAGGATTAGTAGCTGCAGCAACAGTGGACTGTCCTGTGGGTGGTGGTAATGCTACATCAATGAAGGCTCGAGCTAAACAATCTTTCTGACGTGGCTGACTGACACATAGAAATATTTTCTGAGTACCTAAGTCAGATGAATAAAACAGCCTGTTTCTATAGCTGTGCACAAGATATTTTTTCCTAGTGCGTGTATTCATTAGGAAATATAGCATGGGTGTATACATTTTATCTTGAAGGTAAGCTTCTGTGGTGGTTCGAATGCATTCTAAATGTATACTCATAAAAACACTGTTGTGTGTTAGGTGCATAACTGTGATGGAAAAATATATTAAAATATAATTATAAATTCAAATTAACTTATGCAAATTTTCAGTTAACATTTTGTCACCTTTTATTTTACAAGAACATCATCTGAAATTATGCCAGAAAAGATAACCAGATGAGAATAATAGCTTGTGTTACATTAATATGTAGCATGAAAATCCATATGAGGAAAGAATTAACAGCTATATATGCTGATGTGCATTACAGTAGAAGATAATGAGAGTAGTATTAAAATGCAATTTTAATTCTAATCCAACTAATTCAAGTTAGTACAGAAAAAAGTAATTTCATAAAAGCCTTAAAAAATAATAGGGCCTGTAAAGCAATTAGTCTTATTAGGAAGGAAAGCTCTTCCAAAGGACTCACAGGTAACAAAGTGACTTTCCACTTTTCAGGAATACTTGAAGGTCCACTGGTTTTCTATTGCTTATATGAAATCTTCTCATTTGAATGTTTTTATTGTGCATTGTGATTATTTTAATTCATTCCCCATGGTGTTCAGCTGTACCTCATCACTGGAAATTCAAGAATTTCATAGAGAAGTGGAAAGGTGGGGCTTTTTTTAAGTGATGAAGCTTTGTTTCATTAAAAAAAAAGGATAAAGTCATAGAAATTAATAGTTATTTTCGGTGTCCAGATTGAGAAATACTATGGGGTGTTTTCAGCAGGCTTATGGCTTAAATTGGGCACCCAAAATCAAAGGATGTGAAATGATTAATTCTGAAAATCTTGGCCCGTCTTTAGCTGAAAGACTTTGGGTTTTATTTTGGATTCTATTTCCTTTTCTCTAATATATTCCATTGTAACAGTACTTGGCATGACATAGTGAAATGGAGAAAGATTCTAAGCAATGGAAAAGATTTTTCACTTTTGAGTGCTAAATTTTTTAGGAGCTGTACCTCAAAAAAAGTAATTATCTGAAAATTGCTATTAAAAAATGCAAAAGAAATTGTTATTTCCAAAATGAGTGGGATTCCTCACTGTAATTCAACATAATAAACATTCTCATTACATTTTTCTTATTTTATATGTGACCAGAACATTTTTTATTATTTGATTTGAGGGTGACTCTGAGAATAAATGTCTTCTTAGATGAGGTAGTTTTGCTTTTGTTAGTTTTATTATTGTTTCTGTTGGTTCCAGTGATATCCTTTAAAGCTTTATCTCATTGAACATGGACTGGCTCTTCAATTTTTATTAGAATCACCAGCATTCTTTCTCTCTCTGAATAATCTCTCTCTGTAGTCCCATTTAAAAAAGATGTTTCAGCAGGAAGATGTACTTATAGTAGTATTTAATGTTCTGTATCTCTCAGAAATTCATGTGCTCTTTATTTTATGAGAATTCCATGTGCACATTGCAAATTGGTGTTTACTCAGTTGCTGTACATGCTAACACTAATGTTTTCTAGAAAACACTCATAAATCTTGAAGCTGTTGCCATCATTGTAATTAATTCATTCTCTTTTTGCTATCTTTAATCTTGTGCAGTTTTTTCAGTTTTAATAAAAATACTCTTACAGATGAAGGATTTCTTTAAAACCTTACTATCCCTTTGACAGGGTTATGTGCTATATATGTGTCTAATTGTATTCAAGAGTTAGAAGAACATTAAGTTTACAAAATGAACAATCATCAGTAGTATTTCAGTGTTCATAATAGCAACAGAACTGTCTTATTGAGCAGTGATTTGGGTGATTCCTATTAAGCTTTTAAGGTCTATTGATATTAAAAATGTATGTGTATTTTTAAATATTTTTTGAATATTGTTTATGTATATAAAAACGTGATTCTCTGACTTTGGCTTTGAAGACTGAAAGTTATCTGACAGAAGAAAGAGGATTCTTTACAGAATCGCAGTATGGATTCTTTACAGTTTCACAGAACTTTAATGGTGCAAATGTTAAAGGGCTCTGGGCTTGTATATGCTAAACCTTTTACACAATTATCTGCATGAACTACTGTAAAAATGAGAATTATCATTTGGTACCATACGCATTGAGATGAGATGTATTTTCATGAGTCAAATGGCTGCAAGCCTTTTATATTTAGAGATTTCAAGTTTCACGTGACCTTCTCAGTTTATATAGTTAAACAGTTGGGGAAATTTTAGGCAGTGCCATAGATACCTGGATCATTTGGAAGGTTTATTGCCCAACTTTTGTTGCTTTTTGACATCAAAGGTACAGAGTGATAGTTGTATCCTGCACATGAATTCAAGTTTCCAAACAGTATGACAGTTATGAGGATTGATCTGAGTATTACAAGCACTAGGTAATTTCAAGACTTCCATCTTCTAACCTGCTTTAGGAAAGCTTGAGTTTGTCTCAGAATATCTACCTAATACATTAGAAAGACGTGAATTTTGGTTCAGACATAAGGTGGATGTCAATAGTATATATCCTTATAATTACTCCTTTCTTTGAAATACGCATTTTGTTTGAAGACGTTTTGGACCATGGGGGAGATGATCTACTTCAGACATATTTTGATGAGGGTTGTCGCTTTATTAATATTGTTGTCTCTTATCTAACCAGTAGGTTACAGTTACACAGACCAGTTTCCCAACAGGTGAATCTAGGTTTGCAAGTTTATAAAAAATAATTAATTCCCCTAATTTTAATTTAGAAGTTGAATAAGAATTCTCATGTGGAATTGAATGTGTTGGGCTTATATATTTTAATTTTCTGCATTAACTTAGCTGTACTTTCTATGTTTGTTTTACTGGACAGATAGAACAGTGTATTGTACAAGCTGAGTTGGTGCCAACATAATATTTCCAATAAGTTGTTTAATCACTGAAGAAGTCTGCTTTCAAACTGGGCAATGCGCCCATTGCCAGTGTGCAGCACTGGGTTAGAACAACTTAACAATTACATTGGTTGTGTTTAAAAAGCATCCTGACTCAAATCAGCTGTAACTGTTGGACAAGGCAGTTAAGTATGCCAATAATTTTTTAACATCATCAGAAAAGGACTTTCTTTTTTTCCCTTGGTCTTTGGAGGCCATCAGCACTTTTTCACACTAATAGAAGTTTGTTTAGCACCAAGGAAAATTTGCTGTCTTTGCAATTTTCCCAGCTCCAGTTGGCTTACATTGCAAAAAGCAGAGCTCAGTGTTGAACCTACATTGTTTTGGAAGAACTCTAAGCATTGACTAGTCATATGCCACGTAATTTGAACACATATATCGCAAAGAAATATGTTCTTGATCATACATTTGTTATGAGTTCTGAAGAAAATATTAAAGCAATCAGAGTTGTTTGTGATCTGTTCTAAAAGTATTTCTGAAATACAGAAGAAACATTCTTCCCTCTCTGTGTGGATAACATACCAGATAGGAAACTAGTATATCATTCTGCTTTCTAAACAGTAAATTAGAGAGCTGTCTCTACTACTTGCATGATGTTTTGGGGAAATCTTGCAACTGAAGAATCTGTCTTTTATTCCAAAATCCAAACTCCAGATATAATTATGGAGAAAAGGGCTGAGGAAGCAAAGCTAGCCTGTTTTGTTTTGTTTGGACTAAAAGTTTAGACTTAAGTTCTCTGTGGTCTGGAGGCCGAGATTAAAGGGTCTGTAATTAGATTCAATACTCCATGTGTCTTAATGCCCAGAAAGGCCAAACCCTGTCTGCAGGCAATGGTAGTTGCCAGGTTCATCAAAAATAATTCATAGATGCAAGTGAAAAGGAAATTATGCACGCTTTCTGAAATAGTTTGTTCTTACTTGCTCTGTCTTGTTTCTGTAAAAAGAAAGGATAGGAAATCCCTCAAAATATCTAGTAAACAAGTAGAACTTGAGGTTGAAAAGAAATAGTTTTACTTCTGGAAACAGATTGCCTAGATCTTGTAGGTAGTCCTCTATATTCAAGTCATGTTTCATTAGTTTTTCCTTTTGATCCTCCTATTTTCCTTACATTAGATATAATGGTACCCAAAGCAAAATAGGCTATTAAATGTCTGCATTTTTTATATGTACATGTGTGTATGAACAGTGAAAAGATTTCTACGTAGCACATACCACATAGTCACAAGAGGGCAGGTGCATCTTTTGATTAGTAGTTTATACCAAATAATAATTAAGGTTTTTCTTTCAGAAATTTCCACATTTAGGTTAATGGTAATGAGCAAAATGAAGCATCCTTTTGGCTGAATTAGCAGCTGAGGGTAACACTTGAGGATGAGTTCGGTGTTGGTGACCTTCTGCAAACAAAGTGATGGTACTTGAGGGTTCCACTCTTCCCCAGTCCAGCTGCCCAGTGCTGGAGCTGATGGGAAGCGTGCTCTGGACCACGCTCTGAGTGCTCTTCTCTTTTACAGGCAAGTTAAAGATCAAAATAAGAAAGTAGCAAATCTGAAGCACAAAGAGCAAGTGGAGAAAAAGAAGAGTGCACAGATGCTGGAGGAGGCCAGGAGACGAGAGGATAATCTTAATGACAGCTCCCAACAGCTTCAGGTAACATGGGAATTGAATTAAAGCCATGTGGCCAATCAGCCAGGCTTAGCTACCTCGCTCTCCGCTGTACCCCCCAATCCATTTTCATAGCTGTTACCTAAGAAATTTGTTACTGATTGTTTAAAAGGGCACATCTATCCCAGAGCACTTCAAAGCAAGCAGCCTCTCTCAGTTGACTTTGTAGCTTACCCCATTTTCATAAAAGGGAAAAACAGTTTTAACTGTCAACTCAGTTATGAAGTGCATCATTGAAATCATTTTGTCATTTCAGTGTTGAGATTGGTGGGGCACTTCTTTCTTCGCTGCTTTTCTAACAGCCTTTTTCTTTAGCTGTTTTGTGTATTTTCCCAGCTGGCTTTGCCTTATATTGGTGCCTTTTCTTCAGTAAATGAAAGATAACCAAGTAAGTATTCTTATGGTAAATTGCAATTATTGTGAGGTAACTGGAGGACTGTGTTTTCTGTGTTTACTCATCCTTGTTTCACAGTGAAATCCTACTCTACTTCATGAGTTCTTGGTATGCTTACTAGTCAGTTTGCTTTATTTCTGAAATGATAACGTGCTGCTGCCCCGCAGAATTATCTAGTTACCTCAAATCTACCTAGGCACATGAAAGTCACCAGTATGAAAACAAGTCAAATATTTCTCACTGTGCTATATGTTGATATTAGCTGTAGATGGTTTATCAGACAGTAAGTTTTCAGGTGCTGCCATAAAAATGTTAAACTATTGCCATGAAATAAAGCCAAGGCACCATGATGCTAGGTGAGGAGATAATAGGTATTTTGCCTGTGATTTCTTTAATTTACAAAAATAACTTTCCTTTTGGTGAGTGAAAATAAACATGGAAACAGTAATCTACCCTTGAGAGCTTTCAAAATTATTTTTTAAATCTTTAGAGAGCAAGCCTTCTCATAGGTGTTGTCCTTTGTTATCCTAGGTTAAATCATGTTTCTTGTAACCAGCTATGTATCTTAATACATCTACAATGAAGACAGAATAAATCCTAATAGTTCACTAGCAAAGATAAATCTCCTCCTTAATTTAAACAGATACTTCTTTACTCTTTTCTGTGGAATTCTAGGGGGATGGTTTAACTCTTTAAGAACTTTTGAAAGAACCACAGAAACATGTGTCCATGGAATGCTCTCAGATGCACCATTTTGTGGTTTTCCCCATCAATTCCAGTCCTGTATGTGCAGGGCACTGAAATAGTTAAGTTCCAAGTGTATGAAAATTATTTCATAACTGCAGACTTTTATAAAAGGCTGGGATGTGGGATTTCTACATCTGCTAATGGGTTTTGTGGCTGTGATGCTATGGCAATCCACAAGGCCCTCGTTATGTGGCAGCTTAAGTTTAAATAACACAATCCTCCTTGTGTTAGTGAAATGTCTTTAAAAATTCCTAAAACTAATACAATATTTGGTTAGATTTGTAATCTGCATTTGAGTAAATCTGTGTTTTAAGTTTGAAAAGATAAGTGGTACTTGACATTTGCCTTGCAATTATGTGTGTGGTGTGTTTATCAAATGATACCATTCCACAAGATCATCTTTTTTGTTTTGATGTAGCACTTTCAGATTTTAAGAGGTGTGGCTTTCTGTTCTGGCTTTTTTCCCCACAATTATTCTTTCCCTTTTCGTTTTTCTTTCTTTTACACAAATGGAATGCATTGGAAAAAGCCTGAAATTTGCTTTTTCTCAGCTCCTATTTGCATACTAAAAATGCTTTTTTTTTCTTTTTTTTTTTTTTTTTTTTTAGAAACAGTAAGTTATGTAATGTGTTTGTGCAACTACAAATAGCAATGGACAGACAGTAATATTCTGGTTACTGATCATTTAAGTCCTGTTAAAACTATTTAACACCAGTTTCTGATACTACATAAATTAGGTGGCAAAAAATGGTGCTGCTTTGTATCAGAGTTGTTTAAGAATGTATAGCTGTCCTTGCAAGGTACTATCCAATTTTTTACTTACAAAGTGTTTTAGCAGTAGAGAGATCATAAATATAAAACTATGCATAGCATAGTTAACATAATTTTACTCTAAATATTTCCTCTTTTAATTTCGAAGTAAGCAACTTATTTCTAGGAACAAGAGGCAAGTAACCAATTGTCTCTTTTGAGGAAGACAAGTTGTTTAATATTTTTCTCTTTTTTTCCAGTGTTACTTTGTTGTAGGTTGGTGGTCTAATAGGGAAGCTAAAATTGGGAACAAAGGTGTCAAAGTGTATAATTTTATTATCTTTACATTTTTACATTCAGGTTTTCCAATTAAGAGATGTCTATACAGCAGTACATACTTTTTCCCACTTTGCTTATGTTGTGTTTTATTTTGCACTGGTGTTACTTGCTTTCTATATAATTATATGCAAGTATTTCTGAGATTAAAAATAGACGTTATTAAATGCATATAAGAATTTAACATTGAAGTGGGATGTGATAGTCAGCAATGAAATGTGTAAGTTATCATAGTATTAATATTACTTGATTTTCCCTAGTGCCTTTCCTGCTTTTGTGAACCTAATTGTCCTGTTTGGGTGGGCTCAATTTTAGAGAGTCTTTCCCCATATTCAACACAAGGCTGAAGGGAATGCTTTCATTCACAGATGAAAAAGGTCTGTATGCTCTAATGAAAATATCAGGCTAAGGTAAAATATGGAGTGTTTAATGACAAGTGACAGGTTCAATAAAAACTCCTTCCTTTAGAAGAGCCCTCTGCTTGTAGACTCCCTCTCTCAAGGACTGCAACGTTTTGGTTTCCTGGAAGTAAAATTTACCCAGGACCACATTTCAATTTGTTAGTTATGGAGACCTGTCTTCTCCATAGACTCTAAGGGGCACTGCCTTCTAATCGATTAAAAAAAGAAATTAAACCTGAGAGGAACGTAGATTTTTTTTTTTTTTTTTTTTTTTTATTAAACCATTGTTGGCTTTGGGGTCAGGACACACAAGCACCAATTTCAGATAATTTTGGTCTTGGTGGTTTTGGCTGGAATTAATAATAAGACATTATGAAATGCTTAAAAATATATGATCTGCATGTTCTTCGGTTGACCGTCTGCAATCCAGTCAAATAAACACGCTCCCAAGCACATACTCCACTCCTCCTCTCTCTGTCCCTAACAGGCATGTGGTTTCTTTCTTCCTGAGTCCAGTAACAAAATGTTCGTTTATTCAGAGAGCTCTGATGATGGAAATTTGGTATTTTGGGGAGTGGGGGAAGAACGAAAACCATAATGTCTCAATTCTAGTGAGATGGATAAATGGCTTTCCAAATTTGTCTTTTCCTCCTGGGTTCCCTTAAACCACAACTCTCCAGAGATCTGAGAGGTTAACGAGTGTCTGGTCTATAAGCAGGATAAAAAAAACAAGCTGTTGGGCTGGAGTTAGAAAATCTTTGCTTCAAGTAACTAAAGCTTGGCTATTGTGAAAAGGAATTGATATGCTGTCTTGTACTAGAAAGGTAACATTTACTGAAATTTCATTATATTTGAATGGGTACCTGGAACTGACATCTGCATGGTAGTATGCATATTTTCTTGTTCTATCACTCCAGCATCTTCCAGAGTTTTTAGGAGGAATTTTCAGGATATCTTGTGGCATGGAGTTGTGTACTATTGATCTGTATTGCAGCAGCTATCCATCAGTCTCTAATTGCTGCTGACAAACTGTATGTCCAGAAGCTGTGTAAAATATATTTCAATGCTTTAATGAATAACTGTAACACCAAGTAAATTTATTAATTTTTTCTTCTTTTTCCACACCCAAGTTTAGATAATTTAATGTATAATTCCTAATCCATGAATTATATACTCAAGTATATGTTGTTTGTTCCTTGTGGTTATATAATTCTTTTATCATATTGAACATTAAATAGGAAAAATGTCCTTCTAGTGGAAAGAACTGAATTCTCAATCTAAACAAATGTGCAATTTTTTGTTCAGTAATGCTTTTACTGGGATCCAGACAAAGCTCAATGAAATGGATAGGTAGCCAGATACTTTCTCATCAGATGAACCTCCTAAGTTCATTAAATATCAGGAACTATTTGTTATGAGACACCATAGCATGTACACACAGTCAATATCAACATTAAAAAAATCTGAAAACCCAGGTGAAGCCCAGTACATCTGGTCTTAAATTACTGAAGAATTTCCTCTTGACATGCTATGACTGGATCTTGAGGGTAGGGTGGCTGAAGTTTTTTCAGCTGATCTGTTGATGGTAATAACATGCCATGATGAAAGTGATGGTTTGTCATCTTTCGGCTGTTAGTAAAGAGAGATCATGCTTCCCTAATTAATCTATGAACTTGCTTTTGGACAGCGTGTATAAAGCTTCTGAAGAAACGGTTAGATTTAAAGAAAAGCTTTCCAAACTTAAAGTTCAAAACTTCCTCCATAACTTTCTAGGCATCGTCAGCTTTGAAGCAAATTGGTTATGCTAGTTAAACGGTGTTACATGTTTTCCTGGGATAAGTGAATTTCAAGTGCTGAGTTCCTGGCTAATTTCTCTACCATATAGACCACGGCCATATCAGATTCCAGCCTTGCCTGCCAGCTGAGTGCAGTGCACTTTCTTTATCCCTTGGTTAGCACAGCTCAACATGTTAAGGTCTGTGAAACTGTCAGCTACTCCATTTCAGCCTGGTAGAAATCTGTTCTTTAATGCCATCTTGCATCTGCAGGATTTATTCCAGAGAACAGTCTGTCGTATCAGACCTGTATTTTCTCATTGAGCTCAGATCCATCTTTGGGAATTGCTCAGATCAAAACGTTCTTTTTCTCTCCCTTCCTCTCCCAGTACTTTTTAGACATTAATTACATCAGGGAGAAGTTTTGGCCTCCCTGTCCTTGGACAATTGTCTGTGCTGCCCAGCCTAGTAGGTGTTAGTGTTCCTTGGGCCTGACTAGATGCCATTAGCACCTACGCAGGTGGCTATAATTTCACTAAATGGTATATTCAGTTGTAGGTCATCCTCCCTCTGTCCTCTAGGACAGAACTCATGACATAAAGTGCTGAAAGGATATGAAATCACTTTGCAATTCAGTTTTTAAGAAATCTGTCAGCATTTTTTGAAGAGGTAACTTTTTTGTGTCAGTCACCAGATCATTCCTAGCTCACCATAAAGGATGAAACTTAACCTTGTTACATGTTCTTGATAATTAAGCAAAAATATGATTCTGAGTTCACAGATGATGTGAATCAGAATTGTACTGTCTGTCTCTCAGTATTATGTAGGACTTTTGTTCATGAAAATGCAGCAGGTATGAACAAATACAGGCTCTAAAGAACAATCATGCCTCATAAAAATCTAAATGGAATAAATGTATGAAAATTATTCCTCTTTTTTCATTTGGGCTAGATGCAGTGGTAGCCAGTAGGTAGTTTGGGGATCAAGTGACCCTCCAACCCTTTCTCTGAGAGATCTGTGACAGCTGGCTATGCATTAGAAAACAGGATATACATATGCAGTAGAGACTTTAATATGCATCATGATTTGTTAGTAATGTAACATTCCAGTAACAATTTAAATTTCCATCAGCTTTTACAATATGTTACAGAAAATACAACAAAAGTTGCGTTCTGTACTTACTTGAAGGGTTGTGATTTTCAGCACAGTATGTGCAGTTACTGTAGACACAAGCAAATATTTAACCCTGGCAGATGCCTGGAATAAAACTAGCTCTTACTCTTATCATGTCATAACTCTCCCTGTCAAGAGAGCTTTTCCTAACTTTCCTGGATGTCTGGGAGAAGTTCCAAAAATGATGACCTTTTAGCTAGGCTTTTTGTGACTTATAGTGAGGGGAAGTTTCTCGGGGGGGGGAAATTATGAATTTTAGCCTTTTTTGAGGGAATTAAAAATTCATAGTTAAGCATTCCTGGATATGTCGTCTTATATGAAGTAGATAGTGTGTGGATGATGAATAGACAGCCTGGCTACATACTTTGTTATATCTGTGTGAAGTAATATAGTAGTTATGGACAATACTCAGGTATGGTGGTATTCTTCATTTGCAATGCTCTCTAATGGAAAAAAGACTTAGGAATTTTCACAATGTTGATACCATAATTTTTATCATTTAACATCACAGAAACAGGACTGGAAAGAAAGGCTAGTTCATTGAATAGTGCAGAAATACTGCATGGTACCAAAAATTAGTGCATAATATGAAATAGTGATATGAAATTACGTATTCATGTAAAAATTACACTATTGGATTTCCATCTCAGCAAGACAGTAATGCACATAAAAATTAGCTTCTAGCTAAAAGATAAGGTTTCTTCCATTTTCTCTGTTGAAATCATAAAGCGCAACTTTATTTCGAGGAAGATCATGAAGGCTTGCTAACAGCTTGCCAGAAAATAAACAGGAGAAGGTAGGAAAATTATCGGGATAATCAAAAAGGAATGAAGTTAAGTCCTGCAGCATCTGCTCAGATGAGGTCCTGTTCTTAGGAATATTAGTCCTTTTCATCTCTTATCCTTTTGGATCTGATGGACTTAGCGAGACAGTAAAATCTCCATTTACTAAAAGGAAGCTCATCAAGACAAACTTTCGTACACGTTAAGCCTTAAGAGTATTTACCTGGGTCTGTTTCTAATACCAGTTTTCCATACAGAAATCTGATATCCGTATTTCTCCAAACAGCTGCATACAGACAGAGTATATAGTAGTATGGGTGACCATTAAAAAAAGTGTAAGTTTACCTCTCCCATTTCTTAATTGTTTTGAATTTGTGAGATTTTGGTGTGTTACTATTCTTACAATTTAAGCTGTGAGCCATGAGCAAATTGCGGGGACAGCCCTGCCTCCAGTTTTAGTAAAGGCATTTTTTCTGTTGAATGTTTACAAGGTCTAAGTAACTTTGTTGTTGCTCATGTGTGCAGTGTTGCATGTTGAAGCAACAACAAAAATACTTTTGCACATGGAAATTACTTGTCTCAGAAACGGATTTCTCTGTTGCTTTATGAATTGTTCAGTTGTGTTATTAGAGAAGGGAGATGCATGTTTTTCTTCCATCTGAAATATAACATACATTTCTGAATATCAGAACAAATATATGACCTTGTTCTTAGGTTTGATATGGCAGTTCTTATAGAGACAGAATCTGTCATTTCTACATAATCGATGTTTATGACATTAAATATATTGTTAAGGAATTACCACCTTCTGTGTTTGACTAGAAGAGAGCACTCCTTACAGAATACATGTTACCGTAACATTTACAGAAACTAAGCTTGAAGAGACTTGACATTTGGAATGGATAAGCATATCCCTGGATAGACACTTAGCCATCTGCTCTATTTGCTTTCACTTTACGGTTTAGTTTACCATACATTTATTATGTTCAGGTTAGATGTACTCACTGCCTTGACATCTTTAAAAAAGATGAACCATTTGACTCTGTCTTCTTATGTAATGAAAAAATGCTCTGCAGTTTTGAACAGACAGCTGGAAAAATTTCATGAAAGTCACTATTTACAACTAGCAATTATCCCAGTATTTCTTTAACTGCAAACTGAGATTTGTAGTGAGAGAAAGCCATTATATGGCTTGAGAATTTTTAATAGAGGAAAGAGGACTCCCTGCATCCTAACGTTCCTCTGTGATCCATCAGGAATATTATTCTCCAGACACACTTTCACCCAGAAACATTAGGTGTCAGTGGAAGATGAAACCTGCCATTTGTACTCTTTTGCCTGTTTGGCAAAGAGCAGGGTTGGTACCCTTTATGATATGCCAGAAACTAAGTACAGTGAAGACTGGACAGCTGAATGTGTGCCAACAACCTTAACCACTAGATGTTTTTTGCATGGATTTTTTTTTCCAAGATTAGTATCTGAGTTCAAACTCCTTTCCTAAAAACTGTCAGAGAGATTAATGTAACTGTTGACAACATGGTGTGGTTCCTGTGAGGAGGTCTCTCCTGAGAGCAGAAAACATTGAGGGCCAGATTTAAGCAAAACAATAGGAGTACATTCAAGGGAAAGAACAGCTCTCTTTTCATTCTGGTGTCTTATTTCATGAGCCTGAGAAATGGCAATAAATTTGCATTTTTTCCTTCTTCTGATTTTTTTTTTCTCTCTCACAAGCTTTTTTTTTTACTTGCTGTGTTGAAAATGGTTTCTAACTCATCTCTCCCCAAGAATAAAAATGCCCAATTGCTGCGGCTCATTTCATACTCTCATTGTTTAATAAAATTGCTGTTCTGCCTTATTCTTGTTTTGCCCAATAGAAAAGGAACGGGGATAGCGTGATGATGGGCACCTAAAGACAGACAGAATTCAGAATTTATTTAAAAAAAAATACACTGGGAAAATTTTTTAGTTCTATACCTGTGGCAACAAATACTTCAGCATGTCCTTTAAAAAATTTCCTCTAATTCATTTCAAGCAGTAATAAACCTAATTCACTTCACTCTAATTCAGTATTTTTCCTTAATCTTGCTTACTAAGATGCCCAAATTCCTGTCACCCTTAAACTACCCCCCCCCCCCGCATTTAAAATTAGCACTTCCTATTAAATTTTCCTCTTTGGCTAAAATTTACACACTCTTAGGATATATCAGAACAACTACTCTTACTATGATGTGCAAATATTACCTGGGATTGAGGCTTAGGTTGCAAATTGTGTATTCATAACTGACAGAAGGTTGTAAAATACTAGAAGTCAGCACCAGTCCTTTCAGCTGTTGAATTTTGTTTGAGGTACACTCAGATCTGAATGCAGGTGGTGGGGAAAAACTACCTATATTGGTATCACTTAGTCTTTTACTGAGGATTAAAGGAGGATGATCTCCTTAACATTCTAGAAAATGTCTACAGTCAGTTAAAATTCATCAACAAATTAAGTTCAGGACGTTGTGTTGTTTTTGTTGCTGGTGTTTGAATTCTACCTAAGTCTTCGTATCTTTGAGGTCAGATGGTTTTCCAAAGCAGGGCGTGAAAAGCAAGGGAATAAAAGCTAAAGGAATTCAGTGTCCTAACGACAGTTATCCATGCCCTTCTAGGGCACAGCTTTCTTCTCCATGCCAGTCACCATCCATGTACTTTTCTCTTCCTCCTTTTGCAGAACCATTGAGTATTCTTAAACTGTAAATGTTTTTTGCATTATAAGTGCATATGTCTTTATGTCCCAGCGCTATGGAACAATTATTGTTTTATGCTGAGGTAATGTATCTGGTTAAAAATGGCAAATGTAATATTTTCCGTAAGTGAGGCTAAATTTCTCTAAATTTCTGAATTATATTTATTGATTTATTCAGGATATTTAAATGAAGGATAACCTATATAGCTCCACAAGTATCTCATAACTCTGACTCATGGATAAAATAGCAGATGAAATTCAGTACGAGTACATATTAATATATGTCAGGAGAAACAATCTTAAATATATGTACACAATGATGGGTTCTGATCTAGCTATATTACCATATGACACCTGTCTTGGAATTAGAATAAATATTTTCATGAAAATATTATTGGTTAGCAGAACTATTAAAAAAAACAATGTTGAGAACTATTAAACAACAAAACAGAAAATACTACTATGCCACCGTATACATCAGCAGTGCATTCACCTCTTGAATAATGTGCAATGATGTGGGCCATCCACCACAGAAAGGATATGGCAAAAGTAGAAAAGGTAAAGAAAAGGAAGAAAATAGTAAACCCAAGGACAAGCTTCTGTTCGAACAGATATTAAATAAATTTAAACACTTGAACGTGGAAAAGAAATGAGTGAAGACAAGAGCCAGGGAGTACTTTTTCCAGCTTTGCAGGCTGAGAACAATAGATGATCATTTTGGAATATTTAGGGCTGAAGAAAAACAATAACCATTTTTCTCTTTCCTCTGAACTAGTTCAGGCTTTTATAGAAACAATCGGAATTTCATACAAAGATGTGAGAATCTCTCAGAATGTTAAGAGTTTCCACTTTCTCATCCTTTTGGTTTTTATGCCAGTGAAGTTAAATGGTAATTTTTATGCATGTTGTGATGCTATGTTGCCTGTTTAAATGCTACTATCAGCGTAACACTGAAAATACACCAACAAGAAGCTTTTCTTTTCAAATACTTCATTTCAGTATTTTTAAACTCGTTATTTTCTGATGATGTTAGTGTCTAAATGTCTGATTTTTACTTTTTTTTCCAGTATTCTGTTCCTGTCAGTTGTATCTAATAGGTTTTGTGTTCCATACATGCATATGAATTGACTGCTGCTGCACACCTAAGTCATTCCGTTCTTCCTGAGTCTTTCTTGCTGAAATTTTTTAAAGCTTCTGTTATTGTATCCAAGACATAAGTATGTTTATTTCCTGTCTTCAAATGTATCGTTAGACTTGCAGATACAGTGGTAAAGTTGATCTGTGCGTTTAATGGTCAAGGTATTGAGAACAGAAACCAGTTTTTAATATTTTAAGCAAAACATTTCCCTAAATGAATGTATGTATATTTGGTTAGTAGCTGAATCCAGGTTGTACCAAGACAGATCTTTTCCTTGAAATTAACTTCACTTGATGCATCTGGCTTCCAGGGGGATTGTGGGTGGGTTGGGGTGTTCCCAAATGGTGTGAGAAACGTTGATAATTTAATTCTGACGTGAAATTGTTTTGATGATCTCTAGTTTGAAGTTTGGGAGATAGGAGAACGTCTGCATGGAGTGAAAGTAATAATGTTGGGGATTTTTTACATTAAGTAGTTAGTGGTTAGCAATAGCATGTTGCTAGACTGTTAGTCCTATCCTGGAACTGATAGCGGCTTTAAAGGAAGCAGTTCCTGGCACAAACACAATAGCTACTCTACTATGATAAAAGTCAAGAAAGAGGGGTCGGAGATTAAAATGAATGTATAAGACTGGAGGTGATCGCAGGAATTCCCTTCGAAATTGAGAGAGTGGGAGAGATTCAATGGCATCAACTGCTAAGTAAACATTTCCTCAGTGGTGGTGTATCACTAACAATTTTTGTCATATGTTCAGCTACGAAAGAGGGAGGGCAAGAGAAGTGAAATTTAATAGCTGGCTGTCCATGCATGCAGCTTCTGCTGCTCTTTTTTGCTGAATGATTGAAAATGGGCAAAGAAAGGTAGGTCTTACAACTACTGTGATATATTAGTACAATGATGATGACAGGACTGACATTGGCAAGGAGACTTCAGAGGAATAGGGCTGTATCAAGGGAATAACTTATGGGTTTGAGCTCCGTATTAATAGTGCAGTTAGCAAAAAACAGTGGCAATTTTAACTGGAATCCCGTATCAATTTAGGAGTCTTGAGTCATAGTATTGTTTTATGTGTGAAGAAGAAATCTTTTTACAGTAGCATTTCCCCAATTAGCCTCTCAAAAAACCAAACAGGAAAAAAAACGCAAACAAAAAAACCCACAAAACCCCATAACAATTACAGATATCTGTCGCTTTTGCTCACTTCAGAACATTTCCACCGCTGTATTGTCAGCTTTGGGTCTCATTCCAATAGTCCGCGCAGTGACCCACTGTGGTTAGATAGAAGCGCGGTCCCTGTAGGTTTTAAAAAATACAAATGTAGTAATTTGCAACAGCTGAAGCAAAATGTTAAAGCTGTTGGCACCCTGCGTGAGCTGCTAAATGGTAAACCTGGTTGTTAGTATTGGCAAGGTACTTTAGTCTGTCTAGGTTGTTGATAATGAAAAGTGCCTATACAAAACCAACGTACCTAAGGGATTGCTGTGTTGGGAGCGCCAAGCTTAGAGTAACAGGAAAGAAGCGTCAAAAGCACGGTAGCTGTCAGGAAGAGACGTTGCCAGTTTCTCGTAGGAATAATCAGTTCTGCCTTTCCCTTTTAAGCCTGTGTAATAGTGTCTATAACTGTTTGTCCTTTTCTTTTCTTCTCCTTCCTCTCCGTTCTCCTTCAAGAAATGTATAAATAATCTAGGAATCAACGGAATTCCTCTTCAGTAGCAGAGGAGGATATTGGAATTACAGAGCTTCATGATAGACATAATTCAACTAGTATTGATTAGGATCCTTTCTTATTGTTACCGCAAGCTCGGTGTATTTCAGATTGCTCCTGATGCTGAACAAAACTGCTATATATTTTGGAAACACTTTTTGAAAGTAGCACACCTGAGTGGTAACACATAAAATATCTTGGAAGAAAAAATATGAATGGCTGGAGTTGTTCACACATTTTTGTAGACATACTGTATTATGTTCAGAAACATTATACAATGTATACAATGTATACAATTGTATATTTGTAGCAATTTTCAGGCAATAATAGCAATATGCACAAGTTTTGTTAAGGACTTTATACGTGTTCAAGAAATAGACAATGTGAAAAATTAAGCATTTCTGTTCACTAAGTTTTCACTAAGATTTTTTTTCTCCCCTTTCACTTCCCTTCATTTAAATTAGAGCCATTTAGAGTAATAAATATATACTTCTGAGTATTATCTGTTACAGTCTGCCTTTAGAGTTGATATATTTCTTTTCCAATTTTTGTGGATTTATGGGTTTTTTTTCCATGTCAGTATGTTTTAGGGATGCATGCATGCATGATTTGCCCTTAGGATTTTACATGTGTCAAATGAACATTATTTATGTCTTGATATACCTCAAAATTATTTCTTTTAGTGATAGCTATCATTCAGTGCTAATGTCTTTGTATAGCATTGCCATTTCATCTGTATTTTTTTGCTGCTGCTTTGTGACCTGTATGTTTAAGAACAGAAATGAGTTCGCATAACTTCTGATGGATGAATTAGTTCTGTATTTATTTTCTTAGCATGTAGAGAAGAGCATTTTTTTTACATACGCTTACCACTTCAGTTAGCTTCTATATAAGTAATCTTGATACCAACATGTTTCCCATCATAAATTTGTCATGTTATTTTACAGATATGTTTTACTCTCTGGGTGGGATTTTTTCTTTCTTCCTTAATGAGGTAGGTAGCCACGAGGACTTGGTGCAGGGTAGAGCAGCTGCCTGCCTTTTTTTATTCTTTGTATTTTATTAACTTCTGTAGTTGAGCACGTTGTATGATTTTCTTTCAAGTGATTGTCCATACGTATAACTTCTAAACTGTGCATCCTTCCCATGTGCACAAGAGAAGATATTTTTGTCAGCAGCATCATTTCTAGTCCGCATCACTCTTGAGTGTTCTCCTACACTGCAGCAATGATACTCAAGGGACAATGCTGTCCAAACACCACTCCATTTTCTACCTTTCTGTTTCAAAGAAAAAGTCACTGGCCATTTCTTATAAACTGTTGGCTTCCTTATGTTTTTTTTCACCATGCTAATTTTAATGCACTGCTTCAGTTATATTTATCATGCCTGGAAATAATTTTTATCCATTTTTTCTTTTTACTATAAATATATTTTTGTTCTTTCTGCAAGTGATGATCCACAAGTGCATGCATATTCTGGATGTACACGTCTTCTCTTTCTCCATTGTGGTACTCTTAGGAGAATGTACTCATCGCCTTCTGCTGTCCCTCGTGTTTTCAATGTGGCATATGCAGTGCTGTGACCAGCTTTGTTGCACTTCCCTCTCAACCCCTGGTGGAATGAAATTCTTCTACTGCAGTTTTCCTCCTTTTGTCTCCTGTAGTTATTTTTCTGCATTTATGCAACTTGTTAGGCTTGAATTCCAATCCATGCGTCTTATTTGGCAGATACAATTTTCCAGATGTTGTCTTAATGAGATAGTCGTCGTGCATCTCAGTTCTGATCTCTCCAAAGATGAGGAAACATTGGTCGAGGAGCTCCTGCTTGGCAGTTTCTGTCTCTTCAGCTCTCAGGCTGTTCCTTTCATTCAGGAACTCAGGATAATTACATAGGCTATTGCTGTACTCACGAAAAAGCCCTCTTCGGCTCACTCTGTGAGAAACAGGGACTTCATATAAACCTAATACTTGGATATACTCGGCTTCTGCCTAGACAGACAGAGGTTTCCCCATCACAGGTAACCCCCGATACTTCAGTTCTTTTACCAGCTGAGGGCATCAAGACAGCTGTATGCAACATTGATGATACTAGTATTAGCATTTGTAGTTATTCTGTAAACTCCACGGTTTGTTCACGCCCAGCAATATATACCGTAGCAGCTGTTTACGTGGTAGTTTGCCTCTCTGTTACTTTATTTTTATTTTCAGACTCTTTAGTATTGGATCTATGTTTATTTGTGGTTCAGGCTACATCTTGATACCAAGCTATATGCTTCCTTAAAGGTATTTCCTTCTTCAGAAACTTATAAAGTTCTTCTTTAATTTCACTCTTCAAGACAGCATGCTCTTTTTATTTATAGCCAACTTCTCCAGCAAATGGTAATGAATACAGAGAGAGAAACAATCCATCATGGACATCTCCTTTGGATGAGTTGCACAAGGACCCCAAACACTCTTTTTGAGCTAGACTCTATTGTGACTACCATTCGGGTTATGTACCATGGTGTTCTGGCCTTCAGCATTTGCCCAATGTGTATTCTTGAAAACCCATTAAGTCAAAGTATTGTCTCGTCAGAAATACCATCAAGAGGTATTTCTCCATTTATAAGTGACAATTTTGCATGCTTTTCTTGTTCAGAGACTTCTTGAAGTAGTTGATCAGCATGTGGAATCAAATGAAGGAGATCCACCACGCTCACCTAAGCTTTAAGGCCCTATGATTGTTTCTGAAATCAAATGAAACTGAATACCACCTTTTGGTACCACCACATTGTATGTTCCCTTCAAGCTTCAGGACCTTCTTAAAAAGGTCTGCAGGTTTTTACAAGTATTTTTCAGAGAAAAGCAGAGATTAATTAACAAATTGATTTATTTTCATCAATTGTCATCTTCTGAAGAGTAGCCTTCTGATTTTGGCATAGCATCTTTCCTTCTGGGTTCAGCAGTGCAGTAGTTCAACCAACACTGCAGAAACCTACCTTCCATAATTTAGTAAGAGTCTTTTGGCATCTTTTGGTAGGCTCCTGAGATGGCAAACGAGAAGTCCTCAGTAATGGGCTGACTACAGTAGAACCAAATTTTCCTCTTCACATTTGGTACTGGTTATGGCTGAAGACAAGGAAGCAAGGGAACTTTATGGAGGAAACTTAGTAAGATTTCAATTTTTTGTATTAAACAACCAGCATGCACTTTAGAGTCGCAATTAATCAGGCCCTCATATTTTTTAACTGTGAAAAATTCCTAACATTTGTAGATGGGCTGCCTCCAAATGTTGGTGAACAATTTGTTGTATCAATAACTAAATGACAGTTTGTATCCAGGAGGAAGCTTTAAGTAGTACTTGAGGCAGCTGATGGTCCCGAGTTCCCATGTTCCGCTTATCTAGTAGAAGGTCAGTTCACAAAGGAGGATTTTTCCTTCTGGGGAGAGTTTTATTCAATCTAGAATGGACTGAGATCATTATCATTAGGTTCTTTATCTAGGTTACGGCTTCTTGAGGAAATACATGATAAGAAAGAGCAATGGTTCACAGGAATAAGTGCTTGTAATGATGTAATGATTTCACTGTTTAAGAAATAATTGATTCCTAGTTCAAAACACTTTCAGTACTGTATTCTTCCCTTCTGGTCTATGAAAGCACACAGGCAAAATGTGCTGTTGCATTAATTACAGGGTTATATGAAAATGATGTTTCACTACCTAGGTGATTGGCTAGTCCTAGAAATATTTTTAACAGTTAAAAGAAGCATTTCCTTGCCTCCTCAAACTGTTAACTAATCTTTCCCAAGAGTTAACTAGAGAAATCCACCTTAATTCCAATTCAAAGAGTGAAATTAGGCCATAAAGACCTTTGTGAGTCTAGTTCTTCACAGTTATAAAGAAGTTTGCCAGGATACCTCAGATTTAATTGAACCTAAATGCCTCAGTGCAAACTTATATCCTATTTCATGCACTTTCATAAAACTTCATGGCAGATTATGCATCACATGAACGCAGGGTAGATTAAATTGATACATCCTTTTAACATGCATCACTTGGACATCTTACCACTTCGTTCCTGAAGTGAAAGAAAAAGCCCAGAAATGTGCGTCAGTCACACCTCCTTTTCCTTTCAGGCTTTCAGACACATGCATTGGAATGAGTTTTGCATATGAATCAACTACAGGATCATAGTATGGGTAGCAAAAATTTTTATTGTGCCTGAACTCTTGGCACTGCCGCAGTGTCAAATGGGTTTTTCATTTTCTTTGTGCTGCCACCAGTGAGCATAAAGGCAGAGCTATCTCCTCTATCCCAGTTTAATTCCATCTCTGCCATGGAATCTCATGCATATGGGACTCGGGAGGAGAGGGAGGGAGGGTCATGGCAATATTTGGGTAGGTAATACATCTTGAAGAATCCAGTTACTGTACAGGTAAGTAATATTTTTTTTTTCCTTCTGAATAGTCATCTGTATAAGCTTCGTGAAAGGAGACTGCCACTGTTTATCATTCTACAATTTTATCAAAATACAAGAAGATAAATTTGCCCTCAGTGTCACGTTCTAATGTATATATGAAGCAACTGAAGTTGCACTCTAGTCCTCTGCTTCAGAGGATCAGTCACTGCAGGAAAAAAGTTATAACTGTAGTTATAATTAAAAGAAGTTTTTCTCCAGAGTTTAATGCTTATCACAATAAAGATAGAATACTTCATGTAACTAAAAAGAGGAAAGCAGCAGCAGCGCGGGTTGAAGGTCAGCATGAGCCTGTCATGTTTCTGAGTTTAGAGCCAAACAATTGGAAAAACATGATGGTATGTTAAAAGGCAAATGCTGGTTTGCTTTTATTTACCTTTTCTCTATTAGTATGTTTTGTTTGAAACAGCAGCTTGTATTTTAAAAAAAAATAATTCAAATGC